>NC_041392.1:96023729-96037551 GCF_002162155.2 Triticum dicoccoides
TAGATGATTTTAGTAGTAGTAGATGTTAATTTAGGGTTCATAGATAATGATTTTTAGAAGTAGTGGATATTAATTACTAGTAGTGATGGTAAACTAGTTGTATAATTAGCAGTAGTACATGTTAATTAGTAGTAGATGTAGTAGTTAGATGTTAATTAGTAGTAGTAGATGTGCTAGTTTCTTTCTATTTATAGTAAGTTTATATTTAGTAAGAACTAGTGGAATTAATAGAACTAGTTTAGTTTTAGTTGAACTAGTTAAGTTTTAGTTGAACTAGTATAGTAAGTAAATTAATAACTAGTTGAACTACTTCATTTTTAGAAAGAACTAGTTTTTTTCTTTTTATACTAAGTTTATATTTAGTAAGAACTAGTTGAATTAATAGAACTAGTTGAATTAATAGAACTAGTTGAACATGCCATATTTGGTGTTATTTTTTAGTTTAAGCAATTATTTCATGTTTTGGTTACACCTCCGAGTGGCCTATGTTTTGCCGGAGTGTTGATTAATTTCCATTCCGGCAAATTTCAGGCGCTCGATATGTCCTTTTTTAGCAAAGGTTATGCCGGATTTTTCCGTGAATTCTGGCATGACTTGTGCTAGAATATGTACAAGTTTAATCTTTGAATTATGAACGTAGGAAATGTTATACTCGGACGATGACAGTCTCCCGGGGGAGTGCAGTTGGTGCCACGATGATCAAGGTATGTGCGACAGATTCGTTCAGCTGGATGAAGATCGACGCTTCAGCATTAAGCTCGAGGAGACCTTCGATGTTGAAACGGTACGCAACAACGACAAGTGTTTTTTTCGTAATTAAGCATGACTTCAACTATTTCAACGTCTAATTTTCATCTTTTACAATTCGACTAGCTTATCCCATGCCATGCAAGACGCTATGTCTTGGAGAGGATGAGTTTTGAAGACCATGAAAATTTTCAAACAAAGAAAATACACCTAAGGACCCATCATGATATCGATTTTGAAGTAAATCTGTACAATTCTCAGAGCGTAACCCATTTTGGTTGCCAAAATTGGGAAGCACTTTGCAAAATGTATGGTTTTTATGAGGTTATGATTGTCAGCATGGATCTTGGTGATCCTGACATCGAGCAAGACAATATGGACATTTGGGTCCTTGTTGATATGCTTCTGATTCTACCGCAATGTGAGTTTCTCAAACATAGTTATTAACTAATTTATATTGTTTATTTCAAAATAGTTGACAGCTTATTTCCATTGACAGCTTATTTTGAATCTTCAAAGAATGTGCAGAAGATGGTAGACAAAACCCACTACACTGATGGCTCCGAATTAACTTATAAGGAGAAAAATCATCTGATTGCTTATTGTACTTTTTTGAGAATTACAATACCTATTATCGAAGTCCTCCAAATTATGGTGAATACGTGCCACTAGTGCACGTGTTGAACCACGATAACTTTTATGGAGATACCCTGGTAAGATATTTTACTATTACGACATCCGTGCATCTTTTGCATACTTCTAAAACTAGTACATCATTGCTAACTACGAAGTTATTACTATGTTTTTCAACAGAAAATCCCGATGGATTGTGTGCCTCATCTGATGTATTACAATGGTCGCCTTGAAGTTCTGAACCTACAGCCAGGCCATCGTACGGATCTCACCTGTGCATATCAAATTTCTGAAACCGGTGAACACATGCTAATCAAAGAGTGGAAAAAATGTTTGGACATTCGTAAGGAGGTTCTTGGAAGCAACATTAAGCGAAAGGCAAGAATTGGAGACAGGATAATCTGCATTCTCCATAATGGAGAGCGAGGGGGCTATCTTGTTTTTTGCTATTTTACCTTAGAGAATATAGTAGGTCCTAAGAGAATGTAGTGGGTCCTATGAGGTACAATATGTTTATTATGTGATACAATGTGTTAGAGTTAAAGATGTGAGGAGTACTTGTGATTACGACTAGTGACCAATGATATGATGATGATGATGATAAGTTGTTAATGGTATGATGATGATGATGATATTTGTTATATCATTGGGTGAAAGAACCGCGGATTAGTTTCAAGTGGATGTCCGTCCACTTGAAACTAGTCCACACGGTTCTTTCACCCCGTGATGTAATAACTCATTATGATGTAAAAACAATTTGTAAATTCCTGTTGTATGAAAATTTGTATAAAGGTGTACGAATACAACATGAAATAAAAAGGAAATAAAATATGAAATAATAGTAGCAGCGCGGGCAGAGAGAAGCGCTACTACTAATTACCAGCAGCGCTCCTCCTAGAACTTGCTGCTACTAAGTCGATTTAGCGGTAGCGTGGGTAGAGGCACGCTATTGCTATTCGTTAGCTGTAGCGCCTTATCAATAGCGCACCACCCCGCGCTACTTATAGGTCTAAAACCCGCGCTGCTGCTAGTCTTTTCCCTAGTAGTGGTAGTAGGGTGTAGCCTGTGGCACCTTTGGTGGCACTATCGTGAGCGCAGTTGGTGTGCAGCCTCGAAGTTGGTGTGTGCTTGTGTTGCAATGTGTGGGTTTTTGATTGATTTTTACTATCAACTAGTCAAAGAAAAATTCTTAATGAAAAGGAAAAGCTTCCGCTGGTTGTTGGAAAATATTAGACATCACTCCACAGGTACACCACGCTGTGCGGCATGCCGTGGCGCGCATTCACAACAAGTAACAACATCAGGCTAGCCACAATGGAGAGTAACATACACTAGTAACATACACATATCCCTAGACTATATTACTACCTTCATAGTGGGTAGTAACATAAGTGTAGTGTCATGCAAAGCTTCATTTATTAGGTTATAGACTCATATTGCATTGGAACATGTGATGTTACAGTAACTAGCTAAGTTACTGAAACTATCTCTCTCCTCATTAACTTATTGCCACATAAGCAAGTTTATTGAGTTTGAGTCGATGTCACTGCTGAAGTTACTTTCACTGTGGCTAGTCTCAATGGAGGTAAACCACCATACTATTTGGGACGCGGATTTGTGACATATATGTGGGGCGCCACGCAAATTTTTGGCCATTCAATTGCTTCATGATTCAGAAACTTGTTTGATCTTTGCATGTGCTTTAACCTTTAATTGCCTTAGATGGGTCCATGCGTGCATCTTTTCGCAGCTCCACCCACCCAGCATCACATGCTTTTTCGCTTTACTTTCAAATTTGAACCTATTACATCTTTTGAACCAAAAGTTTAATTTACATTTTGTTTTCATATTTGTGTTTCTTGTGATGAGTGCTTTGAAATAAGATCCATTTTAAATACGTTTTGATGAGTTTATGAAACTTTTTTAAGTTCCAACTCTTCAACCTTGGTACGAACGAATGACAAAATCGCAAGTTTCAGAGACTGAAACTTAAAACTTGGTTTGCCCACGTGCGGTATCCAATGTCTTCGTGGACCGCGAGTCTATCAGGCGTCCAGACAAGTTTCAACTACTAAAACTTGATAGAAACGACGATAAATTCAGAAAATTACAAAAACTTAAACTTAAACCATAAACCGTAAGTCCTAAGCCCTGAACCCTAGGTCCTAAGCTCTAACCCCAAAAACCCTAAAAGCAGACGAAACTTGGTACAACTTAACCTTACGACTATCAAATACAATATTTGGAACTTGGAAAACAAAACTAAGTTATCAAAATGTATTCAAGATTGGTCTTTTTTAAAAGTTCTCGTTGCAGTGAACACAAATATGCAAACAAAACTTAATTTGGATTTTTGGTTCAAAAGATATAGTAGATTGAAATAAAGATGAAATGAAAAAGGCATTAGAGGTGGGATGGATGGCGATGCTGCTCTAGCAAAAGCTGCCAAAAACATGTATGGATAGAACCCAACCTACAGTAATCAAATGGCTTAAATCAAACATGTTCACAAATCTTGACTACATATACCCTAAAGCAATTGAACAGTTGCATGCATGCGTGCTCCTGTCCCTGTCCCTGCATGCCTCCCGAGAATTCCATACTATTCTTTACTCTTTACCTAATAATATACTCTTTCTGTACCGAAATAGTTGTCGCTGAAGTAACTAAAGTTCAGCTACTCCAACAACTATTTCGGTACAGAGGGAGTATAATATATAATATTCCCTTTGTAAACTAATATAAGAGCGTTTAGATTACTAAAATAATGATCTAAACGCTTTTATATTAGTTTACGGAGGGAGTATAATATATATGTGTAATATGTATATGTAATATAATAATATTATTATTAAAGGGAGGAGGTTTTCATGATTCTGCATACGTCACCCTGTTATATCGGTTAATTTTATGTTAATCACAGAGATCGATGGATGAGATTTAAAAATAGATCTACCCTAGCGATCGATCTGATCTGGTCGGTCTAGCAATCGAATTGTTTTTTAGGAACACCCTGGCGATGGAACTTTCGATGGCCCACGCTAACTCGGTGCGGTGGACCGGCCCAAGCACAGGTAGCATCCTAAATGAAATAAAATAGATCAACCGACCCTCCCACTTTTTTTTTTTTTGCGATGAACCGACCCTCCCACTTTGCGCTCGATGGATTCAAAAAAAAGACGTTGCACTCGATGGGATAACGGAACTGCTGTGCAGACGACGGACAAGTGCACGACCAGTGCACGATGCACTCTAAAGGTTTGCTGCCGGCTGTTGGCATGGAATGGATGGAGCAGATGCGTTCTCATGCACATGTCGTCTGCTCAGTATCGTGTGCATAGCAGTGCTCATGGGATAAAAAGACAGAAACTAAACGTTGCACATACGTGCAAATAAGCTGGGACGAAACCAACTCCGTCCCCCCAAAAAAACTCCATACAATTTCAAAAGTGCAAGCCCGACTCCTACAGGCTACAGACTCCAGATCCTATTTAGATAGATACAATTGCTGCTGCTATAAATATACATGTACAATCCCCTTAATCCAATATATATCAAGTCTTCGGTTGATCCTTCTTAACAAGTCAGCTTTGCATGTCGCCTCGTCGGTATCACTGCTGACAGCAAAAACAACGAGCCAAGAATGTACAAATAAAATTTATAATCAGCAATGACCTCCTCGTGCTTCTAAGGGCAAAAATAGGCGTATATGGCCCTGTGCCCCCTGTCCTACTATTGTAATTTTATTAGAATAAAACAACTAATCCTACAGTCTTAAAGAGTGATCACATGCTGATCAGCAAAGGAATACAAGCGATATAACTCAAAACTACTGAGAGCATCTTCAGCCGTTCGGCCCCCCAAAGGCACGAAAAAGCGCCGCTTGGGGGCGAGCCGGCGTTTTTTTCCGGCATGGGGGCGAGCACGTTCCCAGCCGCCGTCCTCAGGTCGCCCCCAGACGCCCCCACAGTTCGTCTAAATTTCAACAAATACGGTCAAATTTGAACAAACACGGCCAAATTTTGGCGAAATTTAGCCGTTTTTTTACACAAATAAAAGGGATGAAAAAAAAACCTAAACTACGGCCGATACTTCTCCTCCTTAACACGGCCGTGCTTGACCCCTCGCCTCGGCGCGCTGCTTCACTCGAGCGGCGGGTCGTTGCCGCCCTCGACGTGCGCGAGGACGCCGCTGAGCGTGCGGCCAGGGACGCCCCACCACAGGCGGCGGCCCTCGCTGTTGTTGCGGCCGCGCGGCATCGGCGCGTTGTTTGTGGAGACGAGCCGCTTCTCCTGCCGACGTTCGAAATACGCCGCCCACGCCGCGTGGTTGTCGGCGGCGTACTCCGGGAGCGCCCGCTCTGCGGCCGTCAGGGACGCCCGCGCACGCTCGATCTCGGCGTGGAAATAGGGCGTCTCGGGGACGGGCAGAGGGGGGACAGGGACCCCGCCGGCCCTGAGCCTCCACCGCGACGGAAGGCTACGTCGGGCGGCGCGGGGTATTTGGACTCGTGGAGGAGGTTTGCCTCCCACTCATTCAGCGAGAGGCGGCCGAAACCCTTGGCCGCCGCCGCGTCGCCGGGGTACCTCGCGCTCATGGTTGCCGGGGGAGGGGAGAGGGGCTCGAACGGCGGAGAGATGGGAGGAACTGCGGCGGCGAGGAGGGGGAGGACTGCCGATGGATGGGTGCCTCACCGGCGCGGCCAGGGGCGCCTTATATAGCGGCTCGGGGGCGGCCGCGTGTGACACGCGTGGCGGAAGGCGGGGCGGCGTCGCCACACTTCGCCGCCCGTGAATCAATGGCATGCTGGCATTGATTCCCCGCGGGAAAACCGAGACGATGAGGACGACCAGCCTTCGTCTCGCTGACGCGCCGGTCCCGCCACTCTTTCGCGCCAAAACGTTTGAGCCGGCGCCCCGGGCGCCCCCCAGCGCGCCGGGTTCGGGTTGGGTGCGCCGGCGTCAATTTCGGCCCAATCCGGCGAAAAATAGGCTCGTGGGGGCGCGACTGGGCCGATTTTTCGGCGCCGGCGCTAAAAAACGGCCTTGGGGGGCCTGTTGGGGGCGCGGCTGGAGATGCTGTGAGAACATACATTAGCAAAATAAGACAATTCAGGACATGGATTTTATATATTCCTAAAAATATCTACATCATCATATAGATACGAGAAACCAACAAAAAAAAGACAATTCTTGTAAATACATCGGTCAGGACATGGATTTTATATATTCCTAAAGATATCTACATCAGCATATAGATACAGGAAAGTGAAGAGCCGGTTTCATAGTATATAGGTGATTCACAAGTGCTGATAGGATTTAGCATTTAAAGGAGCTGCTATAGAGGACATCAAATAATTCTCAAATGTTCGCAGCATTATGTTGGAAACGAACAAAATAATCGGGTCCAGATGATCATAAATCCCGATACCTACTTACCGGGTATTTATCAACTAAAAGTCTAAAACTGGGCTGACATATCCCATGAAACAAATTTTATTATGGATGTCCCTAAAGCACACAAAAGATAATAAACTAATACAATTTTCCCCATCCGGTGTGAACATTGATGTGGTTCAGACAAGAAGAGGTGATAGTTTTACAGTTGAGACTACAGAGTATTGCATTAATTCACAAATGCAAGGTTGCCAAGAGTTCAAGAAAAAAATCATTCATAGCATAAAGCATGAACAGATTCCCAATCCTGAACTGGAAAGATTATCGAGCTTCAATCATGACAGAACAAGCGCGTGACAGGATATGTAATAGTAGCGTATGTTACATGGGGTGTCAGACAAAAGAAGTCCATAATATGAATGACTTTTGAGTCAAGACAATAAATTAGTAACAGAAGAGTGACTACATGCCCCACTCACTATTAGCTTACCAGAAGTATGACCAATGTGAGTTTCATACCTACGACAAGATCATGGTTGCATTTTAGATGAAGTAAAAATAGTCCATTTTTAATATTTGTAAGACATATATATCACCTTGATAAGTTCTTCTTGCATCTCAAGGAATTCCAGTTTTTCCCTCCTCTCAGAAATTGAATCTTCATATGGCAATACTGTACAAACTCTATCCACAACTTCATCTGGTAGAGAAGACAATATTGCTACAACAGCCTCCTCAGGTTTCATTCTCCCAGATACGATAAAATTCCTGACAACATTAGAAAGATGAGTAAGGGTGCAAGCCCAAACAGTACTTTTGTAGCCACTATGAAATATATCAAGAGAATTTACTTGAAAGTATGAGAATGAACGATGGAGTAGCATGATTGAGTGAGGCGTCCAACCAGTCTCGTAGCTGGACATAAAATGAAGTTGTAATGAATTACATTAACACAAGAAGTTATGGTTGTTAAAAGCAATATAATCCAACTTTAACTGTGTTTATGTCTAAGTGGAGACAGAATGATGGATGTAGCTCACAACAGCATCAGACCACACATTACAGTTACTACAGCAGGAATATAGCTCTGGGAACAAGAATTATGAAACGAGATCATACAGAAGGGACAACTGATAAATAAACTACGATGGACTAGGATAAGTAACCATGGTGCCGAATATGACACAGAGGTACTTACAGATAGCACAAACAAAGAAACAAAAGTCATCTTTTGAAGACAAAAAAAAAGGTCCGACGATGAAAAAAAGGTCAAAACAAGAATAGTATATAGTATTCACAAGTGCTGATATGATTTAGCATTTAAAGGAGTCGCTATAGAAGACATCAAATAATTCTCTTTTGAAGAAAACAGTGGAAATGATAAAAAGCTTAAATTTCCACAGAATTCCCCAAAAAGATATCACCAATATAATTCTCGAATGGACAGATTGGGCCTTATAATTTCCACAGAGTTCGCCAAAAAGATACCACCAATATATAGATGATTGGTTGGCACATAGACACTACATAGTTCTTCATCACCTTTGTCAGTCTGCGGCGCAATGATAGACGATCACTTGAGAATCCAAAAAAAAACAAAGTATATTAGCACACCATTAGCATGCTAACCATGTGGACTTAGACAAATAGATTCATGGTTCATCAATTCTGTCACTGTTCTTTACATAATTTTCAAGAGCTCAAGACCTGTACTGATGTTTGTATCGATTTTAATTAGTTTATACTTTTTTATTGAATAGTACACTAACCATTGTTGCTGATGCATTTATCTATCCTAATTAGTATCTCATTTTTATTAAATAACAGATTCTTATACATTCCAAAACTTTCGTGCAGGCAAGCTATTTATTTTTATTAAATAACATATTCTTACACATTCCAAAACTCTCATGCAGGCAAGCCATTTGAGTTGCACTCTCCGTTAATGGATGCCAAGGAACGAAACAAACATCACCACCAACACCAATCACAGCTGGATCAACACCAACTGCAGCTGCTAGGGGTCATGGTGCACAGGTTGAACGCAGCGGCAAGGAGACCAGACGACGAAGGCATGTTATTTCTAGACTTGGCAACAAGTAACCAGAATAAAAGCTACATCTACGACTATGAAGAAACAGGAGACACCCAGCCGGGAACAAGTAACAAGGTTTGTCCTCTCTTATTTCAGATCATCTCTATATTCTGCATTTTATTCAGAAAAGCATACAAAGTAATGCAATCATTACATTTAGTTTTGTGCTGCTAGGGACAGGTGCTCAAGTGTAGTTTAATCATGCAATAATTAACTGTACTTCCCAAAAGTTACATAACTGAACCTTCTAACCAGTTCCTTGCCCTCTGCTCTGCAAATCTATGGTTCAGTTAGTCCTAAAATTTGCATCTAAAATGTTGATGGACGAGGGTCGAGGGCATTGTTATTGCCCAGATTAACTTCAATAATCTTTTGTGCAGATTAGTACTAAGTTCGCTGCTGTAGTACGGTACATGGAAAGAGAGGAGGAGAGGGCGAGAGTGGGGGGTGGACCTCAATGGTGTCAGCAGCAGTAGGTCGGAGGAGTTCGGAGGAGTGGAGCCGTCTCCTCGCAGGGCCTCCTCGTCGGCGAGCAGGACCACGCCGAGGTAGCAGCGGCCTCCCACACCTCCTCTAGCGGCCAGGAGAGCCGCTGCAGCCGCGCAAGGAGGCGCTATAGGCGTCGGAGAGGAGCCGCGCCGTCGACGGTGGCGCGGGTGGAGCTGATATAAGAGGGAGCAGCGCAAGGTCCTGTTGATACGGCGGCGTGGGTGGAGGGCGCGATGGTGCAGCCACCGGAAGCGATATTCTTCGTGCCCTCGTCCTCCGAGAACGACGAGAAGATGGGAAGCGGCGGGGGCGGCGTTGTCCACCAGGGAGAAGTGAGACAACTCTACGGCGTGACCCTAAATGGATGTCCGTTTTGTTTGGATTAGACCAAAGAAAACAAGAATCATAAAAATACATTTTAAAAAATACCCAATTTCCATAACTGCTCCCTTGAGTTGGGTTAGGGCCTCTCGATGCACTCGTTGTTGATCTGTGGAGGAGGCTCGATCTGGCATCCTCCTTTTTTCTTCAAGTAAGAAGTCGATGTTGCTTCCTCACACCTAGTCTCGTGTCTAGCCTCTAATCTAGCAACAAGTGCACTTGTCTCATTTACAGCCTCTATGCTAGCTAAAAGTGCACGTACATGTACTAAATTTCGCTCTATCAATATATCGATGTACTCTTTTTTTCAATACCAAAACTTGCATCTTTCTACACAACAAAAATTGAAGTTAGCACAACTAGTCAAATCTAGAGCACAAACCGAAGCTAAAAAAGCACATACCCCATCGTTTAAGCACTTGATGAACACATATCCGGGATGTTCCGGCGTTGTAGACACGCGGCGCACGACCATCCTTGGGCAGTGGTCGCACTTAATGAGTGGCAACGGTGCGCCGGCGAGCTTTTGGGCAAGCACCGAGCCCGGCCGAACGCCATTCGTGTATCTGCCGGCGGACCACGGACGGTGCAGATCCGAGCGGCTAGAGGAGGAGCCACTGCCTGCATGTGGCCTTGCGGCCCTGCTAGGGCCTTCCGGCGAAGTGCCCGGCCAGTCCATGGCGCGGCCCGGCCTCCCATAGCCGGCCGAGCTCAAGATCGACTGGATCCGCCCCAAAACCGGTTGGCGGGTGTGCAAACCAGGTGGCCGTGATTGGGTAGCTCGGCGGCGCCGAGGGGAAGGGGCTGGGCGAGCTCGCGGCCGAATTGCACGGCTGCAATGACAGTGGCGGCGGCGGCAGCGAGGGGAAGAGTGGAGGGGGTACGGCCAGAGGGAGGAAGGGGGCGGATAGAAAAAGGCCCGCCCTGTGCCACCGACGGGCGGGCCAGGGGAGGACACGTGCAGACGATGCGCGCGTCCGCGTGGTGTCCGTTTCACCTCAAAAGCGGCACAAACTTGGGTCACGGATGGTTCAAAAGCGGACACAAAACGAACAAAAGTCTGTTTGCTTCCGCGCGTTGGGCCGCCTTGTTTGTTCCTTTTACCCCAAACGAACGGAGCCAGATAGGATAGGGTCGCGCGGTGGAGTTGCCCTGACAGAGAATGGGGAACAGGAAGGGAGATCCAGGTCGTGTGCCTTTTTTTAGTATCAGGGAGAGTACTTTTTTTTGAGAAAAAATAGAGAGAGAGTACGTGTTGTATGCTCTTTTTTGGAGATGAGAGTACGTGTTGTATGTGTGTGTGTCCGTCAAGTCCTTCTGCTTGGGCCAAGCTCAAAAATAATGCAAAAAACAAATACAAATGAAATATAATTTTCCAACAAAAACTTGTATAAGAATATGTTATTTAAAAATAAAAATTACCGATTACAAAAACGTGTTTTTAACAAGAAAAATATAATCGATTGAAAGACTATTCCATGCACAACTAATCTTTCATCAGATGAAAGTACAGAGCTGAATTAGGTCTTGACAAACGCCGTTTAGGTGGCTTCTTCACGTCCGAATTTTATGATCCAAAATGCTATGCTCATTATAACTTTATTTCGAACGTTAGCCAAAATTGGATATAAGAAGTATTGCATAACGCCACATAGAGCATGTTTAAATTTTTCGCCCGTTGCAACGCACGGGCATTTGAACTAGTTGAGTACAATAAACGCTGCCCTGCAGCGAGGCCCGAATATAAGTTACAATCTTCTCAAATAATCTCTTCATCCATCTCCAAAATTATTCCTTTAAAGAGCGCAGGAGCAAGAACACAAGAAGAACACCGCCAAAGAGGGGTTCCAACCACCATCGACCCCAAACCGCCGCACCACCACCACCATCAGCCACCCACCACCGCCAACCAACCACATAAGCCGTCGGTTACCACCCACAGTCAATGTCTCCAAGACGACGCCTCCAAGGAGGTAGCGACGTACACGACGCCGTCGTCGCCCGATCCAGCAAACCAGATCATGGACTTTCGTCCGGAGACCCCGGACTCGAGGGATTTGGGTGAATTGGACTCCTCAGGAACGCGCCTACAGGGAGGAGAGCGACACCAAAAAGCATCGCGCGTCACCGGCATCGACCGAGGTCTCTGCAAGGTTTTCACCTGGAGCCAAACACGAACGCCTCGCCTCAAAATCCGAAGACCGGGTCACCTCTGGCCGCCGCAGCAGGCCCTGGGAGGGGAGAGGAGCACCCCCACTGCGCCACAAGAAGAGGGGCCGCAAGAGCCGCCGCCATGAAGCCTGGGACCCCCTCCACCTCCACCCTCACATGAGCTGGACCAGCCGGAGCCGGCAGCAGGCACCACCGGCGCAGAAGCGCAGGATGGCGGGAGGGAGGCCGTAGGACGCGGTCGCTCGCCCAGATCTGGAGCCACACAAACCCGCCAAATCTGGGCCAGATGTACGTGGAAGGGGCTGCCCGGAAGTACGCCGATGACACCTTGATCATCATGCGGGCGTGCGAGGAAGGGGCTGCCCGCCTCCGTTGGATTCTTGACATATTTGCTGATGCGACTGGGCTGAAGATCAACTTTACCAAGAGCACCCTGGTCCCGATCCATGTCGATGCTGCAGAGCTAGAGATGGTGGTCTGTGCGCTCAGGTGCGTAGTTGGGTCCTTCCCCCAAACATACCTGGGTCTGCCTCTGTCATGGGAGAAACTGAGATTCGAAGATTTCCTCCCAATGATTGCGAAAGTGGACAAATACCTTGCGGGCTAGGCGGCGCGCCTCCTCTCTCCTGCTGCTCGCCTGGTGTTGATTAACGCTGTCCTCGATGCCCTGCCAACATATGCCATGGCCACGCTGCTCCTTCCCCCGAAGCTGCTCCGTGCACTAGATGCCATGAGAAGAGATTTCCTATGGAATGTGGCCGAAAGGGCGTCGGGTGCACAATGTCTGGTGGCCTGGGATCGCGTGTGTCGCGCGAAATCTGAAGGTGGCCTCGGGGTCCGCAGCCTTGCCGTGCAAAATGACTGCCTCCTGCTGAAAATGATTCATAGACTGCATTGTTGGCCACGGTCGAGATGTGTTGCCTGGGTTTGGGATGAGGCTCACGGAAGTTCGCTCCTGACGCGTGGTGACCTCGCTCTGGGCGAACACCGAAGAGCCCTGACGAAGCTGATGCCTCTGTACCGTGATCTCTCCACGGTCACCGTGGGGGACGGGCGATCGGTCTCCTTCTGGTTCGACAACTGGCTGCCCTGCGGAACCCTTGCCGTGGCTTTCCTCGCACTCTTCTCACATGATGTCTCTCCTGAGATGACCGTATGGGAGGCTCGAGAAGAGGGACTGCCTAGACACCTCGTGCCGCGCCTCACGCGTGCGGGCGAAACCGAGCTCAGGGTGGTCCTGACGTTGATGGAGGCCCAGCCTGTGAGAGAAGAGGAGGGGGATGATCGGTCTCTCCTCCTCATCTCGACACCCCGCGGCGTCCTGTCAACGGCCATGGCATACCGACTTATGAGGTTTGGTGGCCTGGTGGCCCCTTTTGCCGCCTCCGTGTGGGAGACGAGGGCGCCGTCGCGCGTCAAGTTCTTTTGCTGGCTGATGGTGCAGAAACGTATCCATACAAGGGATGTCTTGCTGAAAAAACACATTCTAGAGCCTGATGGAGCAGGATGCCCCGTGTGTGAGGATGGGCTGGAAAGTGCAGATCATATGATCTTCTCCTGTCCGTTTGCAAGATCCTTCTGGGGACGGATCGGCGTTAACGTCGAGGGGGTGAGTGTGAGCTGCTTGCACTACTAGATTTTGCAAATAGCCCTAGGGCCTGATACCCTAAGCAAATGGGCAAAAACGCTAGGGGAGCTCGGTAGTCGATTCTGCTCCTGAATTCTACATGCTATGCTGCTGGCACTTATGGAAGCACCGGAACGCGGTGGTGTTCCAGGGGCTGTGTCCCTCTCTCGTGCGGTTACTTGGGTCCTGTAAGGAGGACGCGCTGCTGTGGCGCGGGCGCCTGAAAAAATCCTGCCGCGCCCATGTTGAAACTTGGATGCAGGCTTTGGGGTAACTAAGGGT
>NC_041392.1:96037814-96041173 GCF_002162155.2 Triticum dicoccoides
TGGTGTCCTGACTCTTGCTTGTAATCATCGAGGCCCCCGGGCCTCCTCTGATTAATATATTCAGGTGGGGGAAACTCCCCCTCCCCCTTTGAAAATTCAAAAAAAAATTATTCCTTTAATACGAATCTAATGCATCCATGATGTATCCTATAAAATACTCCCTCCGTCCTAAAATGTAAGATTATTTTTGTCACTATGATAGTATAAAAATTGGTCTTATATTTTAAAACGGAGGGAGTACATATTAACAGGTCAAAACACATCTTATATTTTTGGGATGAAGTACAACACATAGTTCTATCTTCGCATAAGTTGCACGCGTAACTTCTAAATGTAACCACATTCAGCAAGGATGGAGCATTATTCCTTATTGCACAGTACACAAAGATAAATGATTCTGATTTGTGGAAAACGAGACGTACATTACGTCCCATACTAAGACAAATCACCAGACAACTAGAAAAGGACAAATCACCAGACTACTACGGGCTCCATGTTTAGTTGGCTGATCTATGAAGCAATTTAAGGGAATTCACCGTTGCCATAACCTGACCCATTCCCTCCACCATTACCGTATCCACCACCTTCGCCATGACCTCCACCATCACCATTGCCGCCACCGTTAGCATAGCCAGTTGCCCCATAATAGCCTTCACTGTCCACCTTGCTGGAGCCGCTTCCAAAGCCAGACCCGTCGCCATGGCCACTAGATCCTTGGTCACCGTCTCCTCTTCCGGCACCTCCACCACCGCCAGCACCTCCGGCGTCAGTGCGCCCACCGCCAATCCATGCTCTTCTGGCACCACGGCTAGTACTTGAGCTAGATCCTGACCCTGACCCAGAGCCATACCCACTGCCACCACTACCACCACCGCCGCCACCACTACCACCACCACCGGAACTAGCCCGGGCATGATCCGGCGACCCAGACGTACTAACACTACTGCCAGCCGACCCATCGCCACCCCCAGACCCTGCCCCAGCACCGGTTCCGGTTCCACCTCCCACTCCCCCTCCCTGACCTTGCCCCTCTGCACTAGACAATCTAGCTACCCGTGCAGCATTGGATAGTCCAACTACTAGCAGGGCAACAAAACCAAGTGCTACAAGTTTGATACCAGCCATTGTTGGTGTGTGTTGTAAACTTGTAAAGTGGATGCTGAGATGAATATGGGTACGTGGAAGTTTGCATGGGTACTTATAGTGCCGCGAGCCCAAGCAAGGGGCGCTCTAGTTTTAGTTTTAGCTGGTTACTGGCTCAGTAGTAGTTGGAGCTGTCTAGCTGATTGATCAAGTTGACTGCAACTTCCATAAGATTCCATGCGCCGAACGATGAACTAGCTTGGGTTGACAATGCAGCGACGACCTCGGAGCTTGCGGTTGAGCTGTACATGCGTACGTATGTGCCAAGATGTACATGGAAACCTGAAATCTACTGCGTGTTGTGCTCCGCACTCAACGGTTTGACAATCAAGTGGAGCTAGAAGCATTTCCATAGATCGTCATGGATATTAGTTACGATGAGTTTGAATCTTGGATCGTCCAACCTTAGTATATTTGCTTGGTTAGATGAAAATGGAGTTGAAGAACTATGTTTTATTTAGGCGTCCAGAGCTCAGATGCAGAGTCTCATTCCTTTCCTTGTACTCATGCACTCTTTCTTATCGCTCCTCTCTATCCTACTGTTAAAGCTGTCGCCATTCTTGTTTATTTTAAATGCAAAGTCGTCGGTTGTGGTCACCTTAATTTTGTGTTTTTTTCCACAAATAATGGATTTTTATTGACTTAAAATAAAGCATCAACAAACAAAATGCGCACATATCCGGCCTCTATATAATTAGGATGTAGACAGTCAACACCAATGCACACACACAAAAAAGCACGCTGGCAAAGAGCAAAGTCATACAAGATCAAATCCATGCCAAGACGGAGGAGCAAAAAAGAAACAAATTCAAAGCGATCAAAAGAGCGAGCAACAAACTATAGAACGAACATATCTGCACCAACTATCTTTTGACATCACAACAACAAAAAGTTCTTCAATAGCAACGCCTTCAGAGAAGGAATGATACTCAAGCACCGCCGGTCCTGGATCAAACCACAGAAGGCAAGATCCTATGTTTCACCCTGAAGATCAACTTAGAGCAATGTCGTCCACAAGGCAACGATGCAAAAACATCGCCATTGTCAGATATAACCAACTAGGTCAAATTTAGGGTTTTCACCCCGAAGCTCAAGATCGGGTACTCGAGAAGCACCACCAATCAAAGTCATCATGTGATGTCACAACAACACTTTCCGTGATCCCAGCAACTACATGTGTATCATGGTCTTGACATGAGATGCCATGCAAGTGAATACCATGCACGTACAAGCAGACAGTCAAGCCGCGACAATAGCCTTTCGCCACCAAAGCCTCGAAAAATGAAGTTGCGATGGAGGTTGACGAGGGAGGAAGGTCACTCACATGGCCAAAATCCCAATTCAGTATGTTTCGGCAATCCCGCAGGGTCCTCGTGATCCATCGTCCTCGCTTGTGGCCCAAGAACCGGTTGGCAAAACGTACTCCTCGTTGCTGCCGGATTCGTAGATCCAAGACCCTCTAGTCTAGCCACAATAATTACATTGCAGCGCGGGACCACGACGCAGTCGCGCGCCCAAGCAGAGAACCAGCATTTTGGGACCTAGCAGGCCGCCATGGCCACCCTCGTACATGCAGATAGGATCACAACCACCTATGTCTCGCCACTAGAGACCACAAGGTGGACAAGAAATGCCACTGTCGCCGCTACACAACCATATACCCTTTGCCTCAAGCTGCCCCTAGGAGTTCATACTAATGGTTAGATGATTGTTTGCTTGTGTGCTTATTTTCCTTCCCCACTCAAAAATAAGGTTACAGAATGTTCTTCAATTCAAATAGGTATGATTTCGTCCATTCTTTCCAGAGCTAGGCACTTTCTATTGAGAATCTTCGACAGAGATCGTTCCTTCAGTTTAGCAATCAATTAGATCCATACTGACTTAGCTTCAAGCATGGCTTGCCGTTTCGAGGCTCGATGCTACTCTTGGGAACATCATTCGTTCATAGATAACATCTCACTGTTGAAGGCTATCGGAGCGGAGACCTCCCCGCCGCCACCTTCATAGACCGGCACCGGGGCTTAGCCCAGCCATTAGTCTCTAACACCGGTAAGGGGAAGAGAGGACGGAAAGGTAGGAGGTGGCGCCGGCTGGGAAGGGAGATGGGGGTGGAGCTGGCAGCGTGTTTCAGATCTCATCCCTGATGGTGCATCAGCTTTCTGTTCTTTTACCCTTCTTAACGAATAAAAACAACATTCCTATCTTTCACAAAGAAA
>NC_041392.1:96041634-96071274 GCF_002162155.2 Triticum dicoccoides
CGCTGGCAGCCGCACACGCGGCGGTAGGCGGCGGGGGGGTTTCCCCGCGCACCCGCCTCGATGTTGGAGGCTCCCCCACCCCGCATCAGACGCCGCCGCCCGCCTCCCCAGCTCCTGGTGGCCGCCGACACAGGCCCTCTGTGGCGGCCGTCGGTCGTGGAGCTGTCGCTAGCCCTCCTCCCGATCCGGTGTGAGGGTCTCCTGGGAAGGTCCGACTGCCAGATCAGGCCAGCTCGGCCCTGGATCGGGGTCGGCTCCTCTCTGGCGGCTGGTGGGCCGGGGATCGCCAGATCCGCCCGGATCTGGCCGGCGCGGCCCTGCCTTGTCGCCCGGCTTGGGTGCTCGCGGTGTGGTCCCCCTGGTGGCGGCGGTGTGGGTCGTTCTCCGTGTTTTGACGGGATGTGCGCGGTGGGTGGATGCCGGGGCGGCGGCCTCAGGCGGTGTGAACGGCGTGGCCTCTCGACGGCCGACGGCCGTGGGAGCTGGTGGTCCGCGACTTTGGCTGTGCGCGTGGCGAGGTCTCGGTGGACGTCTACTACGGTGGGTCGGGGTGCCCCGTCACCCGGCGTGCCTGCTTCGATGAAGTCCAACGCCTTCTCCGGCTGCGTGCGCTCCCCTGGCCAGGTCTTTGGCCGGGTGGATGGGACGGGGGCGGGATCGGGGGAAACTCTTGGCCGTCGGCAGAGGCCACGACAATGGTGGCGCCTTGTGGGCGTCGGTTTCCTTTTTGGAGGCCTTGTCGAGGTCCTATCCCGTTTCTTATTGTGCTCTTTATTTGGGCGAAAGCTCTAGTTCCCCTTGCGGCGACGGCGTCGTACCTTCATGGCGTTCCTTCTTGAAGGCGTCGCCTGGGGTTCCCGGAAGCACGGTGGGTGCTTTGTGGTGCGTGTGAGGTGTTTGGCGGCGGCAATGTGTGCGGCGTTTTATCTATTCTACCGCTGGTCTTCATCTTGTGGTAGCGCTCCATTTGTTTGGCGATGTTCTAGCGTAGGTGGTGGTCGTCATTTGGCGTCATGGTGGCGTTGATGGCGGAGGAGCCTGCCAAGCTTGGCACCTCAATCTGCTTGGAGATGGACCAGTGGAAGATGGTGGAGACGACACATTTGAGTGCGTCAGACCGGTTTATGCCCCAGACCCGGTATGTGGCTAGGCTGGGGATTCCGGCTTTTGATGTTAGGATTAGGTGAGTGGTCTGGGTAGTGGTCCAGCTAGCACCCCTTCATCATATGGATAGGAGTAGCGACATATGTTGCCTAGATGGTGGATTCAGGCTTATTGTTGTAACACTTTGTAAGGTTCTCGAGAATAATCAATAAAGTGACCGTATGCATCTCCCAGATGCAGAGGCCGGGGGTCATCCTCCTTTTCTAAAAAAAAAGTACGAGTTAAATCTAAGTTTATTTATTTGTTACTCCCTCCGTAAAGAAATATAAGAGCATTCAGATCACTAAAGTAGTGATCTAAACACTCTTATATTTGTTTACAAAGGGAGTATATAAGAAGAAATCTAGCTATAACTTATGCTCGCAATTAAAAACCACTTTAAATACTGAAAATATGTGTGTTTGTTGTAAGACCTTTTCCTGACCGAGGAGCAGACTGCTAGAGGTCTTTACAGTACAAGAGGTTGGTAGGACCGTAGGAGCGCTAGCTCTACATTTCGTTTTGAGATCAATCTTTCTTTTGACGATCTCACTCACAGATCCATTCAATCGTATCAACTGTGTGTGGTACTGTGCTCTCGAGCTTCGTGACAGGCAAACTTGTGTACGAAGACTAATCAGATAAACAACATGTTTATCCACTAATGCACGCAAAGAGCTCCGATCCATCCACCAGTTGTGTATAAGCCTCCACTTGCATATTACTTGATCTCTTACGGGAGTTCTTGCCGCGTACCATGCAACGAAGCATTGACACAAAGAGCCAGTCATGGCTTCTGGTCCTATAAATACCCATGCTATTCTTTGAGTTTAGCAGACATCTCATCTTGCACTCTAGCAAAGCTCGTGATATGGCAGTCACTAAATGCTTAGCTCTTAGTTTGATTGTCCTGTTCGGCACTGGGTTAGCCAATGCTGCAAGGGTAGCTAGATACTCTAGTTCCGAAGGAACCGGCACAGGAGGAGGAGAGGGTGATGGGTCCGTCAATGGTGCTGGATCAGGGTCTGGGGCTGCTGTTGGGTCTGCAGGAAATGATGAAAATGGGGGGTTCGTCCATGGAAGTGGTGGTGGAGGAGGAGGAGGCGGTGGTGGTGGAAAAAATGGTGGGTCTGGACGTGGATCTGGATCTGCCTTGGGCTCAGGCTCGACCCAGATTGGTCCAGACCCTTTCGGTGGATCTTCTAGTGCTAGTGGTCATGGTGGCGGTCGAGGCGGAGGACAAGGTAGAGGCTACGATGGATCTAGTGGTTATGGGAATGGTGGCGGCACTGGCTCTGGTGCTAGTGAGTCAAACAATGGGTACTGGCCCGGTGGTGCTTATGCCAATGCTAATGCTTCTGGCAACGGTGGAGGGAGAGGCAATGGTCAAAATGGTGGAAGTGGTGGTGGCGAAGGTGGAGGAGGCGGAAACAGTGATGGACACCCGTAAAATCTTCTTCATCGATCATTATATGGAAATGGACTTCAATTCGGTCTAGTGCCTACATGTCTTTCACCCCGATGTCACAAGTTGCAACTAAACTTTTATCTACTATTATCCATGATTTTGCTTCTTAAGCATATTCTATATTTCTGTGCACGTATTTGAAAAAACTTAATAAAAGGTACATCGTCATAGTCAATGTTACTGTGGTGCAATTGTGTTTCTTAAATGGTGAGACATTACGTCGTTTTGTAATATCAATTGTAACATGGGTCATCCAATTGATTTGAACGCACTGTATTGTTGGAAATTTTGATGATGTTTTACAATAGTGACGTGATTACATTAATATAGTCTGCGTAAATCATGATTAAAATACATAGTTTGGAGTTTAAAGTCGAATAGTGATAATTCAACTTGGTTGAAATCATTTTAAATTCCCCAGTCCATAATAAAACCTTTGCATATTTCATAGTGGCTACTTGCATCAACACGGATTTATGGAACATGGTTCCACGGGAACCCCTTATGAATAGTATTTTTTTTTTAAAAAAATAGTAGGATGTTTTTTAAAAAACCTGATTTTTTCTGTAACATAAATGGTCGATCGGTATACTCACATATGAGGTTTAACGAATAAATGATATCCATTGTATTTTGGGGGGAAATGGTGAAATGAAAGCTATATTCAAAACCACTATTTGAATGAATAGTAAGGTAGGATTATATTTTCTTCACTATGAACTTTTCTACACTGAACTTTTCACATCAAGCTAAAAGATTTTACCATGCCACATTAATTCCATCAACCATAAACCGATGCCCGTTGAATCATTTTTTTCCTTCTCTGAAAGTAACTGACCCTCATCAATTCTTACCAATGTTGAATACCAATCAAATCCAAAGGCATCTACAACAAAAACAGTTATAATTTGGGTCGTACTAGAAACCAAAAAACGGACGCTACACATCGGCTGAGTGATGAATCGATTGGATCAGCTGCCTCAGCAGCCATTGGATGGTGCCCAAGACAGCCCTCTCCCATCGCGTTAGCCTCAACCTTTGCAACAAGGGCCATGTTGTGCTCCGAGACTTTGCAACACAAACCTTGTTGCGCTCGCAAGGTCACCAGGTAACGCATGTGCCTTTGTTCACTATTGCAATATTGATCATACTACGATCACCCATTGCAATATAGACCATGTCGCCATCACCTCTAGCTTGCATGCCGTGGGTCTTGGGGTCACCCATTGCAACATGCATCATGTTACAGTCATCCATTGCAACATGGACCATGTTGCAGTCACCTCCAACTTGCATGGTGTGGGCCTTTGGTCACCCATTACAACATGGAAAATGTCGCTCCCACCCATTGGAACATGGATCATGTTGGGGTCACATATAGACATGGTCTTGCAGGCCAGAACTGCCACCCACGCTGATGACTACCTTGCACCACCACCACCTGGCCTAACGACATAGCCGACAACAACCTTGCTGCAGCGCCACCAGCCTCAGCAACGAAGCTCTTGGCTGGCATGGATTCGAGCTCATGCACCTGACTCCGAGGGTCTCCAACTAGAAATTCATCTCTAAGTTGGTCCATTGAATGAACTCTATGTGGGCCGGAGGAGGAGGAGAGGCGCTTGGGAAGAGGACACATCAAGGGATGAGGCATTGTGGGTCTCCACTTGAGCTCCACCTCCCGACCCCATCCATGGCACTAGTAGGAGAGTTGATGAAAAAGGGGGTGCAATGAGTGGGGACCCATGAGATACACCTAAACGAGATGGTCGACGAGACGTGAGTAATCCTATTATAAGTGTTTGCCAACAAAAATGATACGCACATTATGAGGAGACTGCCCGGGCGCTCAAGCACAGGTTCAAATGTATACACACCATGCTGATAAAAAGGCCAATATTTGATCCAATTTGAACGGGCTGTGGATTTTTCGGCATTGTGGGTAGTGCAGCGTAATGCATGCATGTTTGTGTAGATCATTTTAGGTGGATTGGGTTGTTCGAATCTAAAAAAAAGGGTATTTTCAGACACAATCACATGCTTCTTCGTTAACAGAAACATAGTCGATTACGATTGCAGAATCAGTGTCGCTTGGCCATCTGATTCACAAACGGTCGCTTTTATTTATTGAACAAAACAGGAGGACATGGTACTTTTGAAATAGCGCTGAGCGCAGTAACCGAGTACGTTTGCAGACTAGTACAAAAATTATTGCACCATTCACCATCTGTCATGGTTGGCGAGATTTTTAAATTGATTCCTATAAACAGAAAGAAAGGGAGTAGCTAGTTAGCAGCACCGCTATTCAAACATTCAAAAGGTGAGAGTAAAACCTTGTTCGATTTCGAAGCATCTTAATTCGGCAGTTCTATATTTCTCCTCGACAAAGAAAAATAGATAAACTTTGACAACAACAAAAAAACAGTATCAGGAGCCAATTTTGTTTTCATATACGACCTCTTCAGATGTCCGAACAATCTGAAATTCTGCACGCGCCTTGCTTGCATGAGCATCTTATTAGCTGCCAAAGAAATTCAGAATATTTTTTTTGAATCTTCTGATGTACTTTTCTGAATTTACTGTTGAGGCTGGGCGCCGTTTTGAGTTATCTCTACTCCTATAAAAACCTGAGTTGGTGGTGATAGTGTGTCTGCCATCGTGCATTGACAGCCGTCCGATCTGCATCTAACAGCCGCGAAGCAACTTCAGTTACACATTTGCATATAACCCCCTCTATTTCCCTCTCAGCCCCATGGCCCCCATATCTCTCCCACGCATCTCGTGCCTCAAGCCACGAAATTCAGTCGACCTGCATTGCAGTCACCCACTAATGGTAGATCGAACGAGAGCCCTCTCTAGCCGGTCAGGCAGATGTGACTCAAGCTGCTCGAACTATACACCAACGAGCCACACACTCAGTCACGTTAATCTTCAGATTGGACGGATTGTGACTCGTGAGGACTTCGCCTTCTAATTTGCTTCGTCAAGGACCAAGTTGTGCGTTAGTGCCATTGTGCAATTGCAGATATGTGATAGCTATTGTACCTATCCATAGCAATGTGTACTGTTTGGTTTCGATTTCTTTTTCAGAATTTTCTTGTGGAATGGAACATTAAGTACACTCTCCGATACATATTATTTGTCGCTAAAATAGATGTATTTCAGTGCTAGATACATCTGTTTGAGCGGCAACTAATTTGGACCGGGGGGAGTTCTAGAAATGAATCACAAGAGTTGCATCAAAATATGAACAAGAATAAGCCATTGTTACTGTTAAGAAATTGACTTGGCATCTTGTACGCTATAATTTATGTTAAAAAGTTTTTTAATATCCCAAAATTTGCTAATTGTTGCAATATATATATTGGTTTCATCATGTACTACTATTATGCCACTTTTATTGGCTTCGTGGACATGAAAACATGAAACAAAGGATCATTGTCAAATAAAATTAAAAATAACATAAACATAAACTGGGGGACCTCAAGTTGCAAACATCTCTACTCCTACAAATTTAACTATTCTGGTTAGCAGATCAAGCAGAACTGCGCCTAGGTTTGTTATGCCTAGATTACTTCTGAGCAGGTAGCCACATCCTCATCACTTGATCTCGGACTCTGTAGTACTATATTATTGTTGCATTTCCCTGTCTGTCAACAACTTGTGTACACTGTCATTCTGAACTATTGTTGGCTTTTGGATATGTTGCTTTATATATGCATGTAAATGTAGGTTGGGTTTGTTTATGTGCTCTGGCGATCCCTTTTCTGATGGGGATTCTTGAGACACTAATATTTTCCTTGTGGAGGGGCCATTGGGCATTACAAGTCATTGAACATTAAGATGATTTCTTTTTTAGTTCCACCTCCTAGCTTGCAGAACATTATGGGTGTGGTAGTGATTATCTGATGTATAAAATGTTTGTTCCTTCTATCGGTGAAATCAACAGCTCTGTTGCTGGGTTTAAGCAAAATCTGTGTCGGAGTTTAGTTCTTACAGGTGTTAGATATTTATATTGCAATGCCAATTATTCATGTACATGCAACACTTTTTGAACATGGATATACTCTATTATGTATGCATGTTATGTACAACGTGTTTTTATTTGTGTATTCTTTTATCATGTGATTCTCTTGGATTCAGAGATAAAGCTGGTCAATGTCGTCACAATTGAAAAATGTGTGCGGTCGTATCTTTTAATTGTAGTGAGCAATAAGAAATCGAGTAGGGAGAACAACAAGTCTTCCTGCAAAGTGAAGACGGGGAAGAAAATGTTTGTACTCAATGTGTACCCATCAGCAGTATAACATTGTTTTGATCAATGTCTCTGGTATAGTTTTGTTGTTCCGTAGTAATGCACGGGCTCTTGACCATATTATTTGAGTAAACAATGTATTGCCTAATCTTTTGTGATTCCGTTGCGTAGCACGGGCATCTTACTAGTCGCACGTATAAAAGGGAGTACAAAGTCGCACATGAAATGGACGGTCCCAAGGGTCTCACTCAGTGCGTCCAACACGATGTCACGTGACCGGCCGCAGCAGCATCAACCAAATGAGACGATCCATCACATTCCCATTACCGATCCAGCAACAAGTTAGCCAGTTAGGGGAGCACGGCGGTATCGTGTACGTACGTGATTACCATTCGGGACGGCAGCACCACGGGCGAGCAAACAGGATCGCCGCGGAAGCTTCGTGCCGGTGGCGAGCCAAAACGAGCGCCGCGTCGCTGCACCAGAACGGGAGGGGCACACGATCAGACTTCAGGCTGCAACGGAAAGAAACTAACAGAAAAGGAGAAAGGCAAAGCTCGCAATGAAGACGAGAGAGGGCTAGAGAGAGAAGGGGATGGGGGGTTCTGCCACCCTCTGATCGCCTCACCAACCCATCCAGCCTTCCCCTGCCAAGCGAGAAAGCCAAAAGTAAAGGCGAGCGAGGGAGGGAGAGGAAAACCCCCACCGGGAAGCCAGGCATTCACCCCTCCTCCTCCTCCCCCAATCCCACCGACGAGCTCGCCGCCTGGCCCGAGCCCGATCCAGTCCGCCGCGCCGCCGCCCTCCTCCTGCATTGGCCTCCGGTACCTTGCTTCTTGCTCTGTTTCTTCCCCTGTTACTCCTTTTTTTTCACTTCTTGCTTTGCCCCGCAATCCATGCTTAGGCCGTCCCTGTTCTCGCCATGATTTTCCTGTTCCGGCCCCGTGATCTCGCCCTGTGTTCGTCGCGGCATGCCAGCATCGTCCTTGTAGGAGGGGGGAATCTCTCTAGAAATCGTTCCTGGCAGGGTAGGAAAATTGGGGTTTCTGTTTGTTTTTTAGCGCTAAGACCCTCCCAAGAACCGAAGAGCAGGGGATCCGCCCGCCCGCCCGCCCGTCCGTCCAAGAACGCCGTGTCTTGGCACGGCATCTTGCCTGCGCGGCGTAGCAATCGGCGGCTTCTTGCTCTTGCGATGGTTTCACAACGGCGACCAGACCGACGGTTGTGGGGTGCCCCTTCTCTAGCGGGCGCCCATGGATGGTTCTGTTCGTCAGATGTGCGCATATATCGCAGCAAGATTTCCTGTGCACAAATCCTGCTAGTTGGAGCTGCTCTTGTTAGCATCACACTTGTTGGAGTAAGTAGTAGGGATGGGGATCTTGATGGTTTTCAGGCAGGCGTTATTGAATGTTAAATCTGCAAGTTTTTAACCCTTACTGGAACACTATGTCAGGGGAGAACCTCTGCATCTCTTGTTCCAGTTGCAAAGAATACATGTAAATGGTTCAGTCGAAAGCCATGCTTCATTGCAAAATCAGGCAGTGTAGACCCACAAGGTGGGGAATGGAAATGGATTGCACATGGGGCCCCATTTGCTGGTTAGTCAAACTGAAAAGTGTTACGCCATATTTGTGCTGCCATTAAGATGTCCGTGTTTGTATTTCATGCCAATCCTCTTTTGGCAGTTGTTTGTTTGTCTTCAGTTCAGCGTGTTTGTTTGTAGGTAGGAACTCCGCTGCAGATTTCCTAAAGGAAAAAAAATGAGCTTCTGGTCATGATTGATGATTGGCTTCATACCATCGTATTGTTGCCTTATCTTACAGTTTTATACAATATACTCCCTCCGTTAGGAATTAGCTGACGCTCAAACGGATTTATCTATACGTATTTCAGTGCTAGATACATTCGTCTGAGTGTCAACTAATTCCGGACGGAGGAAGTATATAACTGCATGTTCTTAGAAAGCATGTTCTAGATTCTTCTCTTTGAATTTGAGTTAAATTTTAATATCCTGACCCTTTTTCGTTCTGATTGTTTCATGGTATCAAAGAAAACCAATGAATTTTTGGATGGGGAAGATACAGAGTAAGAATGTTCCAGCCTATGATGGAGCAATTTTTCTGTGCAACCACCTGACCAGGAAGGAGTGCTTCCACAGAAAGCTTTTTGGCCTTTCGTCTAAATGTACTGAGTTTATACATAAAGTGAAATCTGGCGCGACACTATTCCTGTATGATGTTGAGCAACGTAAGCTTCATGGGGTGTTTGAAGCAACTTCAGATGGAGCCATGAATATCATTCCTGGTGCATATGCCTCATCAGGGTTTCAGTATCCTTGTCAGGTATGAATATGTTTTAGACATACCAAGCATAGTTATATATTCCAGGGTTTCTATGAAATTTCTCAGTGACATGTCTTTGATAACCCACCTGGAGCATCTATCCTCCACTTATTCCATATTTCACACTAATTTGCACCTTTCAGATGGTAAAGGGAAACTGTCAGCAATTTTCTGTGATGCTTTGGAATTTGCCCTTCCTGGCATATTATGGGAGACAGACTAATACTTTTCCTGCTGTGTTCACTAAATACAGATACGCTTTAAGAGGATTTGGTTTTGCAAGCCTTTGATGGAAAGTGAATTTGAAGATGCTGTACAGGATAATTATTACTTCGCAACAAACAAGTTTAATTACGGTTTGACACATCAACAGGTCTGTTTCACAGTCTTCTGGTGTTATGTTAATTTACGTTAGCTACTGATCCCAGGGTGTTTCTTTGATACAGGTTGTAAAGCTTCTTCACTTGTTTTCTTCAAGGAACAGATTACAGCCTCGTCAAAATCCAAGGTTACAGTATGAACCTCCAAGGGAGTCTGATATTTCTTCTGTGGTTAACCAAACTGATAACCAGTCTGGTTCAAATAGCACTTCACACGGTTCATTGAAAAGCCCCTGTCAAACATGTACCTCCTCCAATGTTGGGGAACATGCAGCATCGCCGAGTCACAAGTTATCTGAGCCTATGTCATTAAAGCACAGAGAGTTACAACTAGACATCTCTGATGTGGCTAAGTCCAACAGCTCAAGATCTTCCTTGCACACTGCAGCAAATACAGACGCTGTCACTGAACCTGGCACCCAAGAAGCAGTGGATGACAAGTTTACTGATGATTATATACCACTACAGCTGGAGGATGATACTTCAGATGGTGTTGATACTCTATTTGATTTGCTTGGAGATGAGAGCCACTCTTCAGAATCTAAAGGCAGTAGTGACTCTGAAGAGAACACAGCTTTCCACCAACCATGTGTCAGGAAGAAAGATGATTGCCATCAGCCCCCGGCAGATTCAAAGCTTCGCGCTGACATTGAAGGGCGAAAAAGCGTGTTTGCTCGGTTAATGGGAAGACCTGAATCTTTTGTTCAAAGACAGAAGTTCAAGACCAAACCATTCCCATCAAAGAATGCTAAGTCTTTCAGTTCCCCTAATCAGAGGAGAAAACGGCGGAGGGCACAGCAGAGCAAGTCCTTTCCATGTGATAATCGTGCAACGTTGGGTATGCCTTCAGCTCATAAGATGATAAAAGGTCCAGCATTGGACTATTCATTTGTCTGGGACGATGACAGAAGATCCAACAAGTTCTCTGGTGGAAAACCAAGCAACATTCAGAGAGTCCTGTGGGATGTATCTACTAAAGAACCTGATCGATATGGTGCATGCAAAAGGCTGTTTGTTCCTGAAGGTAGTAAAAATTTGATCGGGTCCTCTAACAGAGTGTCAAATAAACCCCCAATGTTTGCTGAAGTACATGAGAGCCGCAAAGTCACTGTTGAAGAAAAAACCAGGACCCCTGTCTTGGATTTTAAGCGGCATGCTAAGGATCCAAATATTGAAGGAGGAGATCCAGATTATTTGGCCGATGTTGAGGAAGCAGCAACGAAGAAGACACGGTTAGCAAGTGCATCTTACCATGGAGAGGAGGATGAAAGTGAAACTGCATTGGTTTCAAAAGACACCAGACCTATGGACATGCTGACAGTATCAGATGAGAACTGCAAACTCAATAGCATCAGTTTGTTATCTAATGACACATGTACTCAGATGGCTGGAGCTTATCTCGAAACCAAAGTGCAACTGAAAGATGAACAGCAAAGGATCCAAGGCTGCCGTGAAGATGTTACAGGTGATACTGAGAACATGCCGATAGTATCAGATGAGAACTGTAAACTCAATAGCATCAGTTTGTCATCTAATGATACCTGTACTCAGATGGCTGGAGGTTATCGCGAAACCGAAATGCAACTGCAAGATGAACAGCAAAGGATCGAAGGCTGCTGTGAAGATGTCACAGGTGAAAAATCATTGCTCGGAGATTCTGGAAATGCACAGCTGTTTCGCAAGCTCAGTTTTGGTGACATGCAGACCATTGTTGAAACTGGCAGTGAGGTGGGTTTTGGCGATGTGGACACTGAAACATCTCTCCAAGAGAAACAAAAGCAAAGTGCTAGGAGCTGCTCTGGAGTGGTTGATACAGATACAAGGTTGATCATCGAAAATCCTGAAACCATGGAATCCTTGCCCAACCATGATCAGGATGGAACTTTTGAAATGGTGGCAACTGATCACCAGGACACCAGTACCCTCCCTCAGTGCAAAGATGGTGAAGCTACAAACCAACTGACAGGCTCTGAAGATGATAAAGATAGTACCAACAACTTGTCGCCGAACAGACGTCGAAGCACTTCACCTCCTCGTGATCTTGAGTTGAGCAAAGAAGAGGAGATGCGACACCAAAGTTACCGAACAAAACATGGAGCAGCCCATGAAATCTCAGACTCCACGGACTCATTTGCGATCTGCGCCGAGGGTTACGGAAGCCAGATTGGGATGTCAACTGACAGCACCTCTGTTCATCTGATCATCAACGAACTTGGAACAAACTCAGAGTCCAGGACAAGTTTCTTCGATAGCTCCTGTGACAAAGAATCAAATAAACACCCGCTGTTTGCTGAAGTACATGAGATCTGCAAAGTCAGTGTTGAAGAAGAAACCAGGACCCCTTTCTTGGACTTTACACGGTGTGCCAAGGATCCAAATGTTGAAGGAGGAGATCCTACTGCCGATGTTCAGGAAGCAGCAACGAAGAAGATGCGGTTAGTAAGTGCATCTTACCATGGAGAGGAGTATGAAAGTGAAACTTCATTGGTTCCAAAAGACACCAAACCTATGGACATGCTGACAGTATCTGATGAGAACTGTAAACTCAAGAGCATCAGTCTGTCATCTAATGACACCAGTGCTCAGATGGCTGGAGCTTATCTTGAAACCGAAGTGCAACTGCACGATGAACAGAAAAGGATCCAAAGCTGCAGTGAAGATGTTACCGGTGATACAGAGAACATTCTGACAGTATCAGATGAGAACTGTAAACACAAGAGCATCAGTTTGTCATCTAATGACACATGTACTCAGATGGCCAGAGCTTATCTTGAAACCAAAGTGCAGCTGCAAGATGAACAGCAAATGATCCAAAGCTACCGTGAAGATGTTCCTGGTGACACTGAGAACATGCTGACAGTATCAGATGAGAACTGTAAACTCAATAGCATCAGTTTGTCATCTCATGACACCTGTACTCAGATGGCTGGAGCTTATCTCGAAACCGAAGTGCAACTGCAAGATGAACAGCAAAGGATCCAAGGCAGCTGTGAAGATGTCACAGGTGATAAATCATCGGTTCTTGGAGATTCTGGAGATGCACACCTGTTTCGCAGGCTCAATTTCGGTGACATGGAGACCATTGTTGAAACTGGCAGTGAGGTGGGTTTTGGCCATGTGGACACTGAAACATCCCTCCGAGAGAAACAAAACAAAAGTTCTAGGAGCTGCTATGGAGTGGTTGATGCAGATACAACGTTGATCCTCGAAAATCCTGAAACCATGGAATCCTTGCCCAGCCATGATGAGGATGGAACTTTGGAAATGGTGGCTACTGATCATCAGGACACCGGCACCCTCCCTCAGGGCAAAGATGGTGAAGCTACGGACCCATTGACAGGCTCTGAAGATGATGAAAATACTACTTCCAACGCCCTGTCCCCGAACAGACGTCGAAGCAGTTCACCTCCTGGTGATGTTGAGTTGAGCAAAGCAGAGGAGATGCGATACCAAAGTTACCAAGCCAAACATATAGCAGCTGCCCATGAAATGTCAGACTCGACGGACTCATTTGTGGTCTGCGCCGAGGGTTACGGAAGCAAGATTGGTATGTCAACTAACAGCACCTCTGTTCATCTGGTCATCAACGAACTTGGAACAAACTCGGAGTCCAGGACAAGTTTCTTCGACATCTCTTGCGACAGAGAATCAAATAAACCCCTCTTTGCTGAAGTACATGAGAGCTGCAAAGTCACTGTTAAAGAACAAATCAGTACCCCTTGCTTGGACTTTAAGCGGCGTGCTAAGGATCCAAATGTTGAAGGAGGAGCGGATTATACTGCCGATGTTCAGGAAGCAGCAAGGAAGAAGACGCGGTTAGCAAGTGCATCTTACCATGGAGAGGAGTATGAAAGTGAAACTGCATTGGTTCCAAATGACACCAAACCTATGGACATGCTGACAGTATCAGATGAGAACTGTAAATTCAAGAGCGTCAGTTTGTCATCTAATGACAGATGTACTCAGCTGGCTGGAGCTTATCTTGAAACCAAAGTGCAGCTGCAAGATGAACAGCAAAGGATCCAAGGCTGCTGTGAAGATGTTGCTGGCAATACCGAGAACATGCTGAAAGTATCAGATGAGAACTGTAAACTCAATAGCATCTGTTTGATATCTAATGACACATGTACTGTGATGCCTGGAGCTTATCTCGAAACAGAAGTGCAACCGCAAGATGAGCAGCAAAGGATCCATGGCTGCTGCGAAGATGTCACAGGTGATAAATCATCGATTCTCGGGGATTCTGGAAATGCAAACCTGTTTCGCAGGCTCAGTTTCGGTGGCATGCAGACCATTGTTGAAACTGGCAGAGAGGTGGGTATCGGCCATGTGGACACTGAAACAACCGTCCAAGAAAAGCAAAACCAAAGTGCTAGGAGCTGCCCTGGAGGGGTCAATGCAGATAAAATGTTGATCGTCGAAAACCCTGATACCATGGAATCATCGCCCAACCATGATGAGGATGGAACTTTGGAAATGGTGGCCACTGATCATCAGGACACAAGTAGCCTCATGATCCTTGGAGTCCGTCAGGGCAAAGATGGTGAAGCTGCAAACCCACTGACAGGCTCTGAAGATGATGATGAAGGTGCTACCAGCAACACCACTTCGCCAGACAGACGTCGAAGCTCTTCACCTGCTCATGATGTTGAGTTGAGCAAAGCAGAGGAGACGCGATGCCAAAGTCACCAAACCAAAAATGTGGCAGCTGCTCATGAAATGTCGGACTCCACGGACTCATTTGCGGTCCGCGCTGATGGCAACGACGGAAGCAAGATTGTGGCATCAACTGACAGCACCTCTGTTCATGTGGTCGTCAACGACCTCCTTGGCACAAACTCGGAGTCCAGGACGGGCTTCTTCGACGGCTCCTCGAGCGAGCCTGCCGAGATGATCATACTCTCGCATGACCCCGGCGTGGACATGGAACCTCACTGACCGTGCTGCTGCTGCGGAGGCGCCACGGCAGAGCACCGGCAACGTCAACAACGAACAGCCTTCGTCTTCACTGATTCCTGCAAAGTAATGAGATTATCTGAACTTGTGTATACTTGTGTATATAACACTTTGTGGATTTTCCAAGTACCTCTGCCTGAAACGAAACAATAGAATTACTGTAACAATAATTCTCCGTGGCTGCCTCCTTGTGTTTACTTGCGCTGGCTGGGGTTATATACGGGGATATGACCTGTGATCTGATGTGGTCGTCGGCCATTGTATTGTGTTGCGTTCCTGATGCAGCAGAAGCAGGGAGCAGTGACAGAGGCGGTGAACGGATTCGGATGGCCGTGCAGGGAGCAGTGACAGAACCCAAGAACAAATCGATGAACAAGATAGTAAAAAAAATTGATGAGAAAATACAAATTGGCACCGAAACGAGGACGAATTCAGTACCAAACTTCAAAAGCGTGTTTGGCAGCTTGAGGGATTGGGAATGGGAGTTTAGGAGGGGGAGTTTATGAAGGGAATGGACTTGGGAAGTAGACTATTAGTCTCAATCCCATGCTTGGTGTGTGGTGGGAATTATTAGTGGGAAATCAACAGGGAGTTATTTTCCTTTGTTTGGTTCGTGGTTATAGGAATGGGAATTATTCTATGAGCTGGGCAAATGAGTGTTACCGTTAATCAGGTCTTCAATAAGAAAATACTCATATTTTGACTTTATTTGCTCCACGCCTAAGAAAGAGAGAAAATGTTTGATAGCAACAATTTTGCATTTGATCAATAGACTTGCATACATACAACATATCAGATGATACCAGGTCAGGAAGGAGATACCAGATAATAGGTGTCATGCTTGCTGGATGTATTGAATAGTCCATCAAGCAAATCATCAACAGTCAATCCCAGCAAATGAGAGCAAAGACATGAAGCAAGTATTTTAACTAGCAGATGAACATATGAAAGTATCCTTTCCAAGAGTATATGACGAGATTATATAAAAAAATAAATGGAGGCACTGAGTGTTGCAAGTGATGAGTTGAAAGAAAACAACTACAAGTCCTGAGCAGAAAAGAATATATGAGCTGCTAATCTGGAAGTTCAAATCTGGGTATTCGCTTATTTTTTGGCCGCCTCAAGCTCCTGGCGAACAAATAGTACTTTGAAATCATCACGCAACTTTATGAAAAGCTCGGTCTTTCCAGCATCACCACCAATGACACGAACAGCCATAACAACTTCTTCTTTACTGAGATCTTTAAGATTCTGCAGAATATCAAGTAACTTGGTTCTGTTGGCTGATGCTTGCTCATGAACTTCAGCTTCATGCATAAACGCCCTCTGTAAACCGTTCATGGTTTTTGCATTGTCATGTTCTTCTTCCAAGAACTTTGCAATTGTGTTGGACACACTTATAAGGCCTGATTCTAGTGCATCATCATCAGGGTATGTTCTCTTACGACCAGGCCTAGAACCACCAGATGGGTTGGTGTTCTCATGTGCTTGAGGAGAATTCTCCTTGGCCGGTTGGCTAGTAGGTTCTGCATCTGCTGTTTCTTCAACTTCTACAACTTCCTCTTCTCCGGGACCTTTAGCACTTCCTCCTTTAGCCAAATCGCTAGCATAAACCTCACATAGCTTGTCAAAATTAACCATAGGCTTCATGTACAGAGGACCTGCTCCTTCACGGGACTACAAAAAGAGCATGACTTTCCATTAGAAAACAAATTATAATGCACAAAAAATGAAACATAAGAGATTACTTTGTCTATTTATTTGACATAGTGTACCTTTGCCCAACCCATATAGGTCTCTCTATCTCCGATTACCATCTTCTTCTCATCATCCCATCCAAACCCACTACCATTTTGCATAATTTCCAGAACATAGGAAAGTTGTTTCTTCAAAATCTTAACTTTTGACCTGATATGTGGATCAGCTTTGAGATCAGCATGTGGGAGTACTTCAGCCATTTTCTTCTCAATATATGTAAGATAGCTGGACTTGTGACCCGTGTCTACTTTCCAAGATGAATCATTCATGTCATATAGAATGTCAATAAGTAATTTTTCCTCCTCCGCTATCCATGTCCTCTTGTCTTTCTTTTTGGATGTCAATTTGCTCTCCTTTGGCTTGGTATTCTGCTAGATTTTAATAGGACAATAAAAATGTATATACACATGATGAAGAATATAGATGGTCATAAATGAAATATGATGTTCATACATTAATCAATATCTCCTATCACAGAAAAGTGAATAAAAAGAAACATAAGCAACTACAACATATGGGACGAAACAAATATTGATGAAGAATGTTTGGACACTCATAGGTTGCTGAATAAACAATTAAGATCCTCCACCTAACATCTAGTAGCGTGTATCAGCGATCACGTCTTTTCTCTGTCCAAGCTTTCCACATTTCATCAGCTAATTTATCTCTTTTCTCAGTCCATTCTGATGATGTTTCGGTGGACTGAATGACATCCTCATTTACTTGTTGTTGTTGAAGGCATAGCATGTACTCATCTAGATACTGTTTGCAGGGATCAACAATCATTTGTTGTCATATCAGATTGTGAATATAGCAGCATGCTAAAATTATGTCAACTTGTGTATCAAAAGGATAATAAGAGGGATTCCTAATGATAGCCCATCGCATCTTGAATAATCCGAAAGTCCTCTCAATCACATTTCTTGCTGACGAATGCCGCATGTTAAACAATTCCTCTTTTTTTGTTGGGGGATTTTTCCAATCATTGAGATGGTACCGCTGTCCTCTATATGGAGCAAGAAATCCTTCACAGTTCTTGTATCGAGCATCGACTAGATAATAGCACCCTATGCAATAGGAACATGTGTATGGGTTTGTTAACTATGTATACAATATATACATTTAACTAGGATGGACTATTTTAATATTATCTCTTACCACGAGGAACCTTAAGGCCATTTGATCTTGACAAAGCATCTCGAAGCACCCTCCCATCAGCTGCTGATCCTTCCCAACCCGGTAACACATAAATGAATTGCATGTCCGGCGCACATACACCAAGAACATTTGTGCAACTTCATTCTTTCGTGAACGGAATCTTGGTTTGTCAGTTTGGGGCACATGAACTTCTACATACATCCCATCTAAGGCGCCTAAACAATTCTATAGTAAGAACAAAATGTGTTAGACCGTGAACAAAACTGGACCTACAACTCTTTTCTATGTTGAAATATTATTTTGGTACCTTAAACCACTTCCACCTTCCGTCCGTGCAGTTGGCCGGAATTGACCGAGGCTTCTTAAGTAACACTTTCCAGAGTTTTAAAACTGCGCCTAGAACTTGATGAAATTTCCGACTTACTGATTCAGGCGAACGCTGGAAATCATGATGGATTGCTCGATTTTTCTCATCATGTGCAAGTATGTGAAGGAACATGGCAACCGATTCCTCGACACTCATGTGCCTAGTATCTTTTAACCCGCCTATTTCTCTTACCAAAGAACATAATACTCTAAAACAATGCCTATCCATCCGAAGTTGGAAAATGCATTCTGTGTCGCTTACTCGTATCTTGTTGTTCAAGGTTTGTGCTCGAGTAATTGGGTCATACCAAGAAGGCTGCCTAATTTGACGAATCCTACATCGACTCCTCCTAAGTAACATTATCAATATTTGCAACAACAGATATAAGATTATGAGTATTTTCGCTCTTCGTCGCCTCATTGCGTGCCATAAGATTATGGTTTCCCGGTTTGTTGGTGGACGTGCCATGTCTGTGAACAAAATTAGATGATAATGTCGCACAATTAGAATATTTTCATGATTCAAGATGGTTATGTACAAGCATCAGCTATAAGAAATAAGATAGGATGCGATAAACACCACACAACCAAACAACAAGCAATCAGCAAGTCACACATGAGCACCCAAGAAAAATAATGCATGCAGAAAAATAACTTTTTTTGGTGAAGTACCTCCGCTGGAAGTTTCTTGTTACTGTCCGGACGAGGTCTTGGATTTGGATTAGCAGAAGCACTTTCATGGCCTTTATGCTTAACATAGATTTCTGCAAAGTTGTGTTTCTTTGCGAAGTTCAACATCTTACGAACAGAATTATCATCGTGAACTAGATCAATTCCTTCATCAAGGCTACACCCAGGAACTGTATAATATAACTCATCGCCATCCTTGAAACCTACATCTTTAGCCATGCGAACTAGACGAAAATAGGATGTACGCTCACTGTCACAATCTCGAAAAATAGATACTTCGCCTCCATCATAAGTAAGTGGACCTTCCATTGCAAAAGAACCCCCGTGATGCATTTTGATATGGATGAAATCCCTCTCCATTCTGTATATATAAGGCATTTAAAGACATATTTCAAATCTATGGTTATTACTTAAACTATTATTGTTATTTGAGTTCTGCTACAGTACCAAGGGATTTTTGTACACAAGTAAATTGAGAGACAAATTATGCACATGCGAGCTAGCAGCTTGTTTAACCTTTGTTACAAGATACTCAAAGGAGGTTCTGATGTGATGAAGTGACTTAGCCGAAGAAGCGACGCCCGATACCCAGGAATGGAATTTGACATGAATGTACTTCCTACTTTTATATTATATATATTCCCCCCAATATGAAACAATATTGTGAGTACATCATGGAAAATATGCAATGTCTGTATGACTGAAAGCTGGGACTTGGAAGTCATTGAAATCTGTAGCAGCTATCAAGACTTTTTTGTGTGTACATTTGACACTTAATTTCGTATGTAAAACTGAACTTAGAAAGTACAGGAAGCATGAAGCAGGCAGGTACTGATGTGGACATGGCTGCCTCGGATACGACCAAAAATAACACAAAATTACATATTTCAAAGGCGACTTCTATTAACAATAATTTCATGAATTATTTTATGGTTGAAAACAAAAATGCAACACCTCTTTTAATTATATGCAGAATTAAGGAATTATACAAGCCACGTGTCAAGATGCGACGAAGAAGGAAAGTATGTATATATAGAGAGAGGCATGCATGTGTACAAGCAGCATGCATCCATGCATCGTGTGTGTACTCTTCAAATAAAAAGATACCATGCATGTGTCTTGACTACCATATGTACCATGCAGATGGGCTAGCTAGCCATGCATGTCAGGACTCATCAACTCAAACAGTCAAAGGTCCAAGGCAAGGCCTTGCGCGCATGCACACCGAACCATCCAAGTACTTGGATTAGTCTCATATATCAGCCACGAAGACGGAGGTGGGCCCTATCCTTTGGCTGCAACGTTTTGGCCTCTACACGCAGGCCCGTGGTCTCCGTGTGAGGATGGGACAGCGAACCGACTGGCCGCATATCTGCCTCTACGTACATCTGCCTTTAATAAATAGCTATCCTAAATTAGGTTTTAGACCTGGGTTTTATTGTATTGTCTAGCCATCGCTATAATTCGCATCTACGAGACGTGTAAGATTACCGCCTTGTCAGATCCACAGTGGAACCCTAACTTTTCATCTAGTTCGTGTGATCAGTTTATTATCCGCAATTTCAGTTGCAATTCACCTTTGTTCTTGCCGGTTCTTCGGTTGCTTGCAGGAACTTGAACCTCGTTGTTCAGGTTGATCGTGCCTACGGCAAGGTCAATAACCATCGGAAATTGGTTTAGCGATTGTCGAGGCGTATCGTCGGGTACGGTATAGCCGGATCGTCAAGGTCAAAATCCACCAAATCGATAATTATCCCCACTCTCATCGAAAGATCGGGCCGCCGCCACATCAAGTGGTATCAGTTTTCAGGTTCATCGGTGAGAGATTTACAGTTTTATTCGATTAGTTATTTTCTGTCCCATAGACCCACAAAAAAAGCCAAAAAAAAATTTAGATTAGTTCATCCATCACACCTACCTTTTTAGCCTTTAGCAGTTTTTGCATCTAGTATTTGCATCGTTGAATTTTTGGTTACATTCATCCTAGAATTAGTGCTGGTTTAGATTGGTTAGGGTGTAAAATTATCTACTAGATCAATCTGTTTTTGTCCACCCACATATTTCCTTCCGCTCGTTCACGATCAAAAAAAAATATTGCGATCAATTGTTTCCGATTCTTATTACCTCCGGACGCCTGTGTTTTTCTTTGCTATATTTTTATCAGTCGATGAGTTGATCGTACAAAATCACCGTCGCACAGCAGCAGCTTACGGCCAGACAGACAATCACCCGTGTCTGACACCGTACGTCCGCCCATCCATCCACGCGCTTGCTTTGCTAGAGCCCGCCAGCGCCGCTTCACCACACGCACCACGCCAGACATCCAAATCTCTTTGTCTGCCTCCACACGCGCCATAACCATGTTGGGGAACGTAGCAGAAATTCAAAATTTTCCTACGTGTCACCAAGATCTATCTATGGAGAAACTAGCAACGAGGGAAGGAGAGTGCATCTACATACCCTTGTAGATCGTTAAGCGGAAGCGTTCAAGAGAACTGGGTTGAAGGAGTCGTACTCGTCGTGATTCAAATCACCGGAGATTCTAGTGCCGAACGGACGGCACCTCCGCGTTCAACACACGTACAGCCCGGTGACGTCTCCCACGCCTTGATCCAGCAAGGAGAGAGGGAGAGGTTGAGGAAGACTCCATCCAACAGCAGCACAACAGCGTGGTGGTGATGGAGGAGCATGGCAATCCAGCAGGGCTTCGCCAAGCACCACGGGAGAGGAGGAGGAGGAGAGGCAGGGCTGCACCAACGAGAGGAGAAGTTCTCATGTGTTGGGCTGCTCCAAAACCTTCAATATATATAGGGGAAGGGTAGGAGGGTGCGCCCCCTCTAGGGTTCCCACCCTAGAGGGGCGGCAGCCCCCAAAACCCATCTATGGGTGGCGGCCACAAGGGGGGAGGAGAGGGAGGCGCAGGGAGTATGGGCCTTAGGGCCCATCTGCCTTTAGGGTTTCCCCCTTCTCCCCTTCTAGCCGCATGGGCCATGGTGGGAGGCGCCTTAGCCCACCTAGGGGCTGTTGCCCTCTCATACTTGGCCCATGTATGCCTCTGGAGCATGTGGCCCCACTTGGTGGACCCCCGGGACCCTCCCGGTGGTCCCGATACATTACCGATATCGCCCGAAACTTTTCCGGTTACCAAAACAGAACTTCCCATATATAAATCTTTACCTCCGGACCATTCCGGAACTCCTTGTGACGTCCGAGATCTCATCCGGGACTCCGAACAACATTCGGTAACCACATACAAGCTTCCTTTATAACCCTAGCGTCATCGAACCTTAAGTGTGTAGACCCTACGGGTTCGGGAGACATGCAGACATGACCGAGACGTTCTCCGGTCAATAACCAACAGCGGGATCTGGATACCCATGATGGCTCCCACATGTTCCACGATGATCTCATCGGATGAACCACGATGTCAAGGACTCAATCGATCCCGTATACAATTCCCTTTGTCTAGCGGTATGTTACTTGCCCGAGATTCGATCGTCGGTATCTAATACCTTGTTCAATCTCGTTACCGGCAAGTCACTTTACTCGTTCCGTAACACATCATCCCGTGATCAACTCCTTGGTCACATTGCGCATATGATGATGTCCTACCGAGTGGGCCCAGAGATACCTCTCCGTTTACACGGAGTGACAAATCCCAGTCTCGATCCGCATAAAACAATAGATACTTTCGGAGATACCTGTAGTGCACCTTTATAGTCACCCAGTTACGTTGTGACGTTTGATACACCCAAAGCACTCCTACGGTATCCAGGAGTTACACGCTCTCATGGTCAAAGGAAGAGATACTTGACATTGGCAAAGCTCTAGCAAACGAACTACACGATCTTTGTGCTAGGCTTAGGATTGGGTCTTGTCCATCACATCATTCTCCTAATGATGTGATCCCGTTATCAACGACATCCAATGTCCATAGCCAGGAAATCATGACTATCTGTTGATCACAACGAGCTAGTCAACTAGAGGCTCACTAGGGACATATTGTGGTCTATGTATTCACACGTGTATTACGATTTCCGGATAATACAGTTATAGCATGAATAAAAGACTATTATCATGAACAAAGAAATATAATAATAACACTTTATTATTGCCTCTAGGGCATATTTCCAACAGTCTCCCACTTGCACTAGAGTCAATAATCCAGTTCACATCGATATGTGATTAACACTCAAGGTCACATCCCCATGTGACTAACACCCAAGAGTTCTGGGTTTGATCATGTTATGCTTGTGAGAGAGGTTTTAGTCAACGGGTCTGAACCTTTCAGATCCGTGTGTGCTTTACAAATCTCTATGTCATCTCCTAGATGCAGCTACCACGCTCTATTTGGAGCTATTCCAAATAACTGTTCTACTTGGAGCTATTCTAAATTATTGCTCCATTATATGTATCCGGTCTCTCTACTCAGAGCTATCCGGATAGGTGTCAAGCTTGCATCGACATAACCATTTACGACGAACTCTTTTACCACCTCCATAATCGAGAAAATTCCTTAGTCCACTAGTTACTAAGGATAACTTTGACCGCTGTCCTGTGAGCCATTCTTGGATCACTCTTGTACCCCTTGACTGACTCATGGCAAGGCACACTTCAGGTGCGGTACACAGCATAGCATACTGAAGAGCCTACGTCTTAAGCATAGGGGACGACCTTCGTCCTTTCTCTCTATTCTGCCGTGGTCGAGCTTTAAGTCTTAACTTCGTACCTTACAACTCAGGCAAGAACTCCTTCTTTGACTGGTCCATCTTGAACACCTTCAAGATCATGTCAAGGTATGTGCTCATTTGAAAGTATTATTAAGCATTTTGATCTATCCTTATAGATCATGATGCTCAATGTTCAAGTAGCTTAATCCAGGTTTTCTATTGAAAAACACTTTCCAAATAACCCTATATGCTTTCTAGAAATTCTACGTCATTTCTGATCCATAACAATATGTCAACAACATATACTTATCAAAAATTCTATAGTGCTCCCACTCACTTCTTTGGAAATACAAGTTTCTCATAAACTTTGTACAAACCCAAAATCTTTGATCATCATCAAAGCATACATTCCAACTCCGAGATGCTCACTCCAGTCCTTAGAAGGATTGCTGGAGCTAGCATACCTTTTAGCATCCTTAGGATCGACAAAACCTTTCTGATTGTATCACATACAACCTTTCCTTACGAAAGTTGGTAAGGAAACTCGTTTTGACATCCATCTGCCAGATTTCATAAATGCAGCTTATGCTAACATGATTCCGACGGACTTAAGCATCGCTACGGATGAGAAAATCTCATCGTAGTCAACTCCTTGAACTTGTGAAAAAAACTCTTCGCCACAAGTCGAGCTTAATAGACGGTGACATTACCGTCCACGTCCGTCTTCTTCTTAAAGATCCATTTATCTCAATGGCTTGCCGATCATCGGGCAAGTCCACCAAAGTCCATGCTTTGTCCTGATACATGGATCCTATCTCGGATTTTATGGCTTCTAACCATTTATCGGAATTTGGGCCCACCATCGCTTCTTCATAGCTCGTAGGTTCATTGTTGTCCAGCAACATGACTTTCAAGACAGGATTACTGTACCACTCTGAAGTAGTACGTATCCTTGTCACCCTACGAGGTACGACAGTGACTTGATCCGAAGTTTTATGATCAATATCATAAGATTCTACTTCAATTGGTGTAGGTGCCATAGGAACAACTTCCTGTGCCCTGCTACACACTAGTTGTAGTAATGGTTCAATAACCGTATCAAGTCTCCACCATCCTCCCACTCAATTCTTTCGAGAGAAACTTTTCCTCGAGAAAGGACCTGATTCTAGAAACAATCCCTTATTGCTTTAGGATCTGAGACAGGAGGTATACCCAACTGTTTTGGGTGTCCTATGAAGATGCATTTTATCCGCTTTGGGTTCGAGCTTATCAATCCTGAAACTTTTTCACATAAGCGTCGCAGCCCCAAACCTTTAAGAAACGACAACTTAGGTTTCTCTAAACCATAATTCACACGGTGTCATCTCAACGGAATTACATGGTGCCCTATTTAAAGTGAATGTGGTTGTCTCTAATGCCTAACCCATGAACGATAGTGGTAATTTGATAAGAGACATCATGGTACGCACCATATCCAATAGGGTGCAACTATGATGTTCGGACACACCATCAAACTATGGTGTTCCAGGCCATATTAATTGTGAAACAATTTCCACAATGTCTTAATTGTTGTCCAAAACTCGTAACTCAGATATTCATCTCTATGATCATATCATAGACATTTTATCCTCTTGTCACAATGATCTTCTACTTCACTCTGAAATTACTTGAACCATTCAATAATTCAGACTTGTGTTTCATCAAGTAAATATTCTCAACATCTACTCGAATCATTTGTGAAGTAAGAACATAACGATATTCACTGCATGCCTCAGCACTCATTGGACTGCACACATCAAAATGTGTTACTTCCAACAAGTTGCTATCTTGTTCCATCTTACTGAAAATGAGGCTTTTCAGTCATCTTGCCCATGTGGTATGATTTGCATATCTCAAGTGATTCAAAATCAAGTGAGTCCAAACGATCCATCTTTATGGAGTTTCTTCATGCGTATACACCAATAGACATGGTTCGCATGTCTCAAACTTTTCAAAACGAGTGAGTCCAAAGATCCATCAACATGGAGCTTCTTCATGCGTTTTATACCATTATGACTTACATGGCAGTGCCACAAGTAAGTGGTACTATCATCACTATCTTATATCTTTTGGCATGAAAATGTGTATCACTACGATCGAGATTCAATAAACCATTCCTATAGGTGCAAGACCATTGAAGGTATTATTCAAATAAATAGAGTAACCATTATTCTCTTTAAATGAATAACCGTATTGTGATAGTCATAATCCAATCATGTCTATGCTCAACGCAAACACCAAATAACAATTATTCAGGTTTTAACACCAATCTCGATGGTAGAGGGAGCGTGCGATGCTTGATCATATCAATATTGGAAACATTTCCAACACATATCGTCAGCTCACCTTTAACTAGTCTCCGTTTATTCCGTAGCTTTTATTTCGAGTTACTGAACCGGTATCTAATACCCTGGTGCTACTAGGAGTACTAGTAAAGTACACATCAACACAATGTATATCCAATATACTTCTATCGACCTTGCCAGCCTTCTCATCTACCAAGTATCTAGGGTAATTCTGCTCCAGTGACTGTTCCCTTTATTACAGAAGCACTTAGTCTCGGGTTTGGGTTCAACCTCGGGTTTCTTCACTGGTGCAGCAGCTGATTTGCCGTTTCATGAAGTATCCCTTCTTGCCCTTGCCCTTCTTGAAACTAGTGGTTTCACCAACCATCAACAATTGATGCTCCTTCTTGATTTCTACTTTCGCGGTGTCAAACATCGTGAATACCTCAAGGATCATCATATCTATCCCTGGTATGTTATAGTTCATCACGAAGCTCTAGTAGCTTGGTGGCAATGTCTTTGGAGAAACATCACTATCTCATCTGGAAGATCAACTCCCACTCGATTCAAGTGATTGTTGTACTCAGACAATCTGAGCACAAGCTCAACGATTGAGCCTTTCTCCCTTAGTTTGTAGGCTAAGAAAATCGTCGGAGGTCTTATACCTCTTGATGTGGGCACGAGCCTGAAATCCTAATTTCAGCCCTCGAAACATCTCATATGTTCCGCGACATTTCGAAAACGTCTTTGGTGCCTCTACTTAAACCATTTAACTGAACTATCACGTAGTTATCAAAATGTGTATGTCCGATGTTCGCAACATCTACAAACAACGTTTGGGGCTCAGCTCACTGAGCGGTGCATTAAGGACATAAGCTTTCTACTGTCCGCATAATCGCTACTATCAACTTTCAACTATATTTTCTCTAGGAACATATCTAAACAGTAGAACTAAAGCGCGAGCTACGACATAATTTGCAAAAACCTTTTGACTATGTTCAGGATAATTAAGTTCATCTTATGAACTCCCACTTAGATAGACATCCCTCTGGTCATCTAAGTGATCACATGATCCGAGTCAACTAGGCCGTGTCCGATCATCACATGAGATGGACTAGTCATCATCGGTGAACATCTTCATGTTGATCGTATCTACTATACGACTCATGCTCGACCTTTCGGTCTCCGTGTTCCGAGGCCATGTCTGCACATGCTAGGCTCGTCAAGTTAACCCTAAGTGTTTTCGCTGTGTAAAACTGTCTTACACCCGTTGTATGTGAACGTAAGAATCCATCACACCCGATCATCACGTGGTGCTTAGAAGCGACGAACTGTAGCAACGGTGCACAGTTAGGGGAGAACACTTCTTGAAATTTTGTAAGGGATCATCTTATTTACTACCGTCGTCCTAAGTAAACAAGATGCATAAACATGATAAACATCACATGCAATGGAATAGTGACATGATATGGCCAATATCATTTTGCTCCTTTTGATCTTCATCTTCGGGGCTCCATGATCATCATCGTCACCAGCATGACACCATGATCTCCATCATCATGATCTCCATCATCGTGTCTTCATGAAGTTGTCACGCCAACGACTACTTCTACTTCTATGGCTAACGCGTTTAGCAATAAAGTAAAGTAATTTACATGGCGTTGTTCAATGACACGCAGGTCATACAATAAATAAAGACAACTCCTATGGCTCCTGCCGGTTGTCATACTCATCGACATGCAAGTCGTGAATCCTATTACAAGAACATGATCAATCTCATACATCACATATATCATTCATCACATCCTTTTGGCCATATCACATCACAAAGCATACCCTGCAAAAACAAGTTAGACGTCCTCTAATTGTTGTTTGCATGTTTTACGTGGCTGCTATGGGTTTCTAGCAAGAACGTTTCTTACCTACGCAAAACCACAACGTGATATGCCAATTGCTATTTACCCTTCATAAGGACCCTTTTCATCGAATCCGTTCCGACTAAAGTGGGAGAGACTGGCACCCGCTAGCCACCTTATGCACCAAGTGCATGTCAATCGGTGGAACCTGTCTCACGTAAGAGTACGTGTAAGGTCGGTCCGGGCCGCTTCATCCCACAATACCGTTGAAACAAGATTGGACTAGTAACGGTAAGCATATTGAACAACATCAACGCCCACAACTACTTTGTGTTCTACTCGTGCAAAGAATCTACGCAATAGACCTAGCTCATGATGCCACTGTTGGGGAACGTAGCAGAAATTCAAAATTTTCCTACGTGTCACCAAGATCTATCTATGGAGAAACTAGCAACGAGGGAAGGAGAGTGCATCTACATACCCTTGTAGATCGTTAAGCGGAAGCGTTCAAGAGAACGGGGTTGAAGGAGTCGTACTCGTCGTGATTCAAATCACCGGAGATCCTAGTGCCGAACGGACGGCACCTCCGCGTTCAACACACGTACAGCCCGGTGACGTCTCCCACGCCTTGATCCAGCAAGGAGAGAGGGAGAGGTTGAGGAAGACTCCATCCAACAGCAGCACAATGGCGTGGTGGTGATGGAGGAGCATGGCAATCCTGCAGGGCTTCGCCAAGCACCACGGGAGAGGAGGAGGAGGAGAGGCAGGGCTGCACCAACGAGAGGAGAAGTTCTCATGTGTTGGGCTGCTCCAAAACCTTCAATATATATAGGGGAAGGGTAGGAGGGTGCGCCCCCTCTAGGGTTCCCACCCTAGAGGGGCGGCAGCCCCCAAAACCCATCTATGGGTGGCGGCCACAAGGGGGGAGGAGAGAGAGGCGCAGGGAGTATGGGCCTTAGGGCCCATCTGCCTTTAGGGTTTCCCCCTTCTCCCCTTCTAGACGCATGGGCCATGGTGGGAGGCGCCTTAGCCCACCTAGGGGCTGTTGCCCTCTCATACTTGGCCCATGTATGCCTCTGGAGCATGTGGCCCCACTTGGTGGACCCCCGGGACCCTCCCGGTGGTCCCGGTACATTACCGATATCGCCCGAAACTTTTCCGGTTACCAAAACAGAACTTCCCATATATAAATCTTTACCTCCGGACCATTCCGGAACTCCTCGTGACGTCCGGGATCTCATCCGGGACTCCGAACAACATTCGGTAACCACATACAAGCTTCCTTTATAACCCTAGCGTCATCGAACCTTACATGTGTAGACCCTACGGGTTCGGGAAACATGCAGACATGACCGAGACGTTCTCCGGTCAATAACCAACAGCGGGATCTGGATACCCATGATGGCTCCCACATGTTCCACGATGATCTCATCGGATGAACCACGATGTCAAGGACTCAATCGATCCCGTATACAATTCCCTTTGTCTAGCGGTATGTTACTTGCCCGAGATTCAATCGTCGGTATCGAATACCTTGTTCAATCTCGTTACCGGCAAGTCACTTTACTCGTTCCATAACACATCATCCCGTGATCAACTCCTTGGTCACATTGCGCATATGATGATGTCGTACCGAGTGGGCCCAGAGATACCTCTCCGTTTACACGGAGTGACAAATCCCAGTCTCGATCCGCATAAAACAATAGATACTTTCGGAGATACCTGTAGTGCACCTTTATAGTCACCTAGTTACGTTGTGACGTTTGATACACCCAAAGCACTACTGCGGTATCCAGGAGTTACACGCTCTCATGGTCAAAGGAAGAGATACTTGACATTGGCAAAGCTCTAGCAAACGAACTACACGATCTTTGTGCTAGGCTTAGGATTGGGTCTTGTCCATCACATCATTCTCCTAATGATGTGATCCCGTTATCAACGACATCCAATGTCCATAGCCAGGAAATCATGACTATCTGTTGATCACAACGAGCTAGTCAACTAGAGGCTCACTAGGGACATATTGTGGTCTATGTATTCACACGTGTATTACGATTTCCGGATAATACAGTTATAGCATGAATAAAAGACTATTATCATGAACAAAGAAATATAATAATAACACTTTATTATTGCCTCTAGGGCATATTTCCAACAAACCAACACTCTCACCCGGCACTGTTCACGGCGGCAAGCTTTCCCCGGCAAGGTTACTGTTCACGGCGGCAAGTTTTCCCCGGCAGGCACTGTTCACGGCGGCAAGCTTTCCCCGGC
>NC_041392.1:96071555-96073461 GCF_002162155.2 Triticum dicoccoides
CCCGGCAGGCACTTTTCACGGCGGCAAGCTTTCCCCGGCAAGGTTACTGTTCACGGCGGCAAGCTTCCCCCGGCAAGGTTACTGTTTCACGGCGGCAAGCTCTCCCCCGGCACTGTTCACGGCGGCAAGCTTTCCCCGGTGTCCCTAACGTCTGTTAGCAACCGGCCTCAAATAAAATAGAAGAAAAAAAATAGAAAAAAAATGTTGCAAAATTCAGGCCTCGGATACGACCAAAAATAACACAAAATTACATATTTCAAAGGTGACTTCTATTAACAATAATTTCATGAATTATTTTATGGTTGAAAACAAAAATGCAACACCTCTTTTAATTATATGCAGAATTAAGGAATTATACAAGCCACGTGTCAAGATGCGACAAAGAAGGAAAGTATGTATATATAGAGAGAGGCATGCATGTGTACAAGCAGCATGCATCCATGCATCGTGTGTGTACTCTTAAAATAAAAAGATACCATGCATGTGTCTTGACTACCATATGTACCATGCAGATGGGCTAGCTAGCCATGCATATCAGGACTCATCAACTCAAACAGTCAAAGGTCCAAGGCAAGGCCTTGCGCGCATGCACACCGAACCATCCAAGTACTTGGATTAGTCTCATATATCAGCCACGAAGACGGAGGTGGGCCCTATCCTTTGGCTGCAACGTTTTGGCCTCTACACGCAGGCCCGTGGTCTCCGTGTGAGGATGGGACAGCGAACCGACTGGCCGCATATCTGCCTCTACGTACATCTGCCTTTAATAAATAGCTATCCTAGATTAGGTTTTAGACCTGGGTTTTATTGTATTGTCTAGCCATCGCTACAATTCGCATCTACGAGACGTGTAAGATTACCGCCTTGTCAGATCCACAGTGGAACCCCAACTTTTCATCTAGTTCGTGTGATCAGTTTATTATCCGCAATTTCAGTTGCAATTCATCTTTGTTCTTGCCGGTTCTTCGGTTGCTTGCAGGAACTTGAACCTCGTTGTTCAGGTTGATCGTGCCTACGGCAAGGTCAATAACCATCGGAGATTGGTTTAGCGATTGTCGAGGTGTATCATCGGGTACGGTATAGCCGGATCGTCAAGGTCAAAATCCACCAAATCGATAATTATCCCCACTCTCATCGAAAGATCGGGCCGCCGCCACATCAAGTGGTATCAGTTTTCAGGTTCATCGGTGACAGATTTACAGTTTTATTCGATTATTTATTTTCTGTCCCATAGACCCACAAAAAAAGCCAAAAAAAAATTAGATTAGTTCATCCATCACACCTACCTTTTTAGCCTTTAGCAGTTTTTGCATCTAGTATTTGCATCGTTGAATTTTTGGTTACATTCATCCTAGAATTAGTGCTGGTTTAGATTGGTTAGGGTGTAAAATTATCTACTAGATCAATCTGTTTTTGTCCACCCACATATTTCCTTCCGCTCGTTCACGATCAAAAAAAAATATTGCGATCGATTGTTTCCGATTCTTATTACCTCCGGACGCCTGTGTTTTTCTTTGCTATATTTTTATCAGTCGATGAGTTGATCGTACAAAATCACCGTCGCACAGCAGCAGCTTACGACCAGACAGACAATCACCCGTGTCTGACACCGTACGTCCGCCCATCCATCCACGCGCTTGCTTTGCTAGAGCCCGCCAGCGCCGCTTCACCACACGCACCACGCCAGACATCCAAATCTCTTTGTCTGCCTCCACACGCGCCATGACCAACACTCTCCCCCGACACTGTTCACGGCGGCAAGCTTTCCCCGGCAAGGTTACTGTTCACAGCGGCAAGTTTTCCCCGGCAGGCACTGTTCACGGCGGCAAGCTTTCCCCGGCAAGGTTACTGTTCACGGCGGCAAGCTTTCCCCGGCAGGCACTGTTCACGGCGGCAAGCTTTCCCC
>NC_041392.1:96073632-96077087 GCF_002162155.2 Triticum dicoccoides
AAAAAAAATAGAAAAAAAATGTTGCAAAATTCAGGCCGGCTAGTATCTGCTTTGGGCTGTTTGCCATTGAGGATTTTCCTTTTGTTGCTACGCACTTGACACTTCACCATTTATCATCTATTTCCAGACGTGTACCTCACTTATATTTAGCTCTTTAGAGCTCTCATATTTTCATCGGTTTCCACTCCCTTGTTTCAGTATCTAGGCTTAGATTGTTTTATCTCTTACTAGTCGACTGCCAGCACTAGTTAGGAGTTTGAGCAATTATTCAGCTTGCATTACTTTTTGCTTAATTGTGCCACATATTGTGAGTTGAGGAAACCTTCACCAAGCTCCACTTCCTATATCGTATCTTGTTCGGTCCCTTGGTAATCGCTATATCAATCTTTTGATCACTTTTGACATTGCCAACGGCCGACAACCACTGCAGCACGGTAAGAACTGGTAAGAGCTTGGTAATTGCTCGAGAGTTGAGAGACATTTTCCACCGCCTCACTATAGTTACTATAGAAACATTATACTTGTGATTTTGTTTTTGTATGGTACTAACCATGTCAGGTTCAAGAGCGACCAACAGTTGGGTTGCATCTATTGTGGGAGAGGACTTGCCGCATATTGATACAAATCACTCTTTCCCACCACAGAAGGTACGACGACCGTCGCATGATGTACATCATGGTAGAGACACACATCATCAGGTTACCTCTTTGCCAAATTTTGCGGGTAAATATGACCCTGACTCATATATTGATTGGGAAATTGAGGTAGAAGAAATATTTAGTAGCCATGATTTTTCAGAGCATAAGAAAATAAATGATGTCACTAAAAGCTTTTTCGGGTTTGCTTCAGTTTGGTGGAGAAATTATTGCAGGGAAAATATTTATAGTAGACCTACTACTTGGAAAGCTTTAAAACATGTTATGCGAAACCGATTTGTTCCTTCATACCATGCTAGTGATTTGTTTAGGAAATTGCAACGTTTAGCACAAGGCAGTAACACCGTTGAAGAATATTATAATGATTTGTGCACTGCTTTGTTTCGTTGTGGCTTAGAAGAATGTGAAGAAGCTACCATGAATAGATTTTTTAGAGGATTAAACCGAGATATCTATGATATACTTGTGCATAAAGAATATTATTCCATGAATGGTTTGTTTCATCTTGCTTGTACAGTTGAACGGAAAATTAATAGACACATACATGAGACAAACAAACACATAGTGCGAGCCCCTACACGAAGTTTTGTTTCAGATACTTCTTCACATGCGCAAACTACAGTGGTTGTTGGACCCACACCACTCTCGGCTTGTGGCATGATGCCACTAACAATACCTACATCTTCTGAGTTGGCCATCGAAGGTAATAAGAAAGGTATTGAATCTACCCTTCCACATGAGATTGCTCCATGTCATGCTAAACTAAAATCTTCATGTGTTGAGTTCAATGACATGGCATCTATTTTGATCACACCACCTCTTATGGATATTTGTGTTACTAAATTGCTTACATCGTGTGATCAAGTAGTCGAAACAAATACTTTTTCCTCTCTTAGTAATGAGCCATCTGAGAGCACTGTTCATGATTTAGGTTGCATAGAGATAATACAACATGAAGAAGTATGTATATGCATTTCACCTACTAATTCTTTGTGTGATATTATGCTTGATAAACCTATGAAGTTACTACATGCATACACATTCTCTTCTTGGTTAGTACTTTTTCGGAATGAACAACGCCGAGGACGGCTTTATTTTCAAGAAGGGGAGGGTGATGTGGACATGGCTGCCTCGGATACGACCAAAAATAACACAAAATTACATATTTCAAAGGTGACTTCTATTAACAATAATTTCATGAATTATTTTATGGTTGAAAACAAAAATGCAACACCTCTTTTAATTATATGCAGAATTAAGGAATTATACAAGCCACGTGTCAAGATGCGACAAAGAAGGAAAGTATGTATATATAGAGAGAGGCATGCATGTGTACAAGCAGCATGCATCCATGCGTCGTGTGTGTACTCTTCAAATAAAAAGATACCATGCATGTGTCTTGACTACCATATGTACCATGCAGATGGGCTAGCTAGCCATGCATGTCAGGACTCATCAACTCAAACAGTCAAAGGTCCAAGGCAAGGCCTTGCGCGCATGCACACCGAACCATCCAAGTATTTGGATTAGTCTCATATATCAGCCACGAAGACGGAGGTGGGCCCTATCCTTTGGCTGCAACGTTTTGGCCTCTACACGCAGGCCCGTGGTCTCCGTGTGAGGATGGGACAGCGAACCGACTGGCCGCATATCTGCCTCTACGTACATCTGCCTTTAATAAATAGCTATCCTAGATTAGGTTTTAGATCTGGGTTTTATTGTATTGTCTAGCCATCGCTACAATTCGCATCTACGAGACGTGTAAGATTACCGCCTTGTCAGATCCACAGTGGAACCCTAACTTTTCATCTAGTTCGTGTGATCAGTTTATTATCCGCAATTTCAGTTGCAATTCACCTTTGTTCTTGCCGGTTCTTCGGTTGCTTGCAGGAACTTGAACCTCGTTGTTCAGGTTGATCGTGCCTACGGCAAGGTCAATAACCATCGGAAATTGGTTTAGCGATTGTCGAGGCGTATCGTCGGGTACGGTATAGCCGGATCGTCAAGGTCAAAATCCACCAAATCGATAATTATCCCCACTCTCATCGAAAGATCGGGCCGCCGCCACATCAAGCGGTATCAGTTTTCAGGTTCATCGGTGAGAGATTTACAGTTTTATTCGATTAGTTATTTTCTGTCCCATAGACCCACAAAAAAAGCCAAAAAAATTTAGATTAGTTCATCCATCACACCTACCTTTTTAGCCTTTAGCAGTTTTTGCATCTAGTATTTGCATCGTTGAATTTTTGGTTACATTCATCCTAGAATTAGTGCTGGTTTAGATTGGTTAGGGTGTAAAATTATCTACTAGATCAATCTGTTTTTGTCCACCCACATATTTCCTTCCGCTCGTTCACGATCAAAAAAAAATATTGCGATCGATTGTTTCCGATTCTTATTACCTCTGGACGCCTGTGTTTTTCTTTGCTATATTTTTATCAGTCGATGAGTTGATCGTACAAAATCACCGTCACACAGCAGCAGCTTACGGCCAGACAGACAATCACCCGTGTCTGACACCGTACGTCCGCCCATCCATCCACGCGCTTGCTTTGCTAGAGCCCGCCAGCGCCGCTTCACCACACGCACCACGCCAGACATCCAAATCTCTTTGTCTGCCTCCACACGCGCCATAACCAACACTCTCCCCCGGCACTGTTCACGGCGGCAAGCTTTCCCCGGCAAGGTTACTGTTCACGGCGGCAAGTTTTCCCCGGCAGGCACTGTTCACGGCGGCAAGCTTTCCCCGGCAAGGTTACTGTCCACGGCGGCAAGCTTTCCCCGGCAGGCACTGTTCAC
>NC_041392.1:96077554-96080692 GCF_002162155.2 Triticum dicoccoides
AAAAAAAATAGAAAAAAAATGTTGCAAAATTCAGGCCGGCTAGTATCTGCTTTGGGCTGTTTGCCATTGAGGATTTTCCTTTTGTTGCTACGCACTTGACACTTCACCATTTATCATCTATTTCCAGACGTGTACCTCACTTATATTTAGCTCTTTAGAGCTCTCATATTTTCATCGGTTTCCACTCCCTTGTTTCAGTATCTAGGCTTAGATTGTTTTATCTCTTACTAGTCGACTGCCAGCACTAGTTAGGAGTTTGAGCAATTATTCAGCTTGCATTACTTTTTGCTTAATTGTGCCACATATTGTGAGTTGAGGAAACCTTCACCAAGCTCCACTTCCTATATCGTATCTTGTTCGGTCCCTTGGTAATCGCTATATCAATCTTTTGATCACTTTTGACATTGCCAACGGCCGACAACCACTGCAGCACGGTAAGAACTGGTAAGAGCTTGGTAATTGCTCGAGAGTTGAGAGACATTTTCCACCGCCTCACTATAGTTACTATAGAAACATTATACTTGTGATTTTGTTTTTGTATGGTACTAACCATGTCAGGTTCAAGAGCGACCAACAGTTGGGTTGCATCTATTGTGGGAGAGGACTTGCCGCATATTGATACAAATCACTCTTTCCCACCACAGAAGGTACGACGACCGTCGCATGATGTACATCATGGTAGAGACACACATCATCAGGTTACCTCTTTGCCAAATTTTGCGGGTAAATATGACCCTGACTCATATATTGATTGGGAAATTGAGGTAGAAGAAATATTTAGTAGCCATGATTTTTCAGAGCATAAGAAAATAAATGATGTCACTAAAAGCTTTTTCGGGTTTGCTTCAGTTTGGTGGAGAAATTATTGCAGGGAAAATATTTATAGTAGACCTACTACTTGGAAAGCTTTAAAACATGTTATGCGAAACCGATTTGTTCCTTCATACCATGCTAGTGATTTGTTTAGGAAATTGCAACGTTTAGCACAAGGCAGTAACACCGTTGAAGAATATTATAATGATTTGTGCACTGCTTTGTTTCGTTGTGGCTTAGAAGAATGTGAAGAAGCTACCATGAATAGATTTTTGAGAGGATTAAACCGAGATATCTATGATATACTTGTGCATAAAGAATATTATTCCATGAATGGTTTGTTTCATCTTGCTTGTACAGTTGAACGGAAAATTAATAGACACATACATGAGACAAACAAACACATAGTGCGAGCCCCTACACGAAGTTTTGTTTCAGATACTTCTTCACATGCGCAAACTACAGTGGTTGTTGGACCCACACCACTCTCGGCTTGTGGCATGATGCCACTAACAATACCTACATCTTCTGAGTTGGCCATCGAAGGTAATAAGAAAGGTATTGAATTTACCCTTCCACATGAGATTGCTCCATGTCATGCTAAACTAAAATCTTCATGTGTTGAGTTCAATGACATGGCATCTATTTTGATCACACCACCTCTTATGGATATTTGTGTTACTAAATTGCTTACATCGTGTGATCAAGTAGTCGAAACAAATACTTTTTCCTCTCTTAGTAATGAGCCATCTGAGAGCACTGTTCATGATTTAGGTTGCATAGAGATAATACAACATGAAGAAGTATGTATATGCATTTCACCTACTAATTCTTTGTGTGATATTATGCTTGATAAACCTATGAAGTTACTACATGCATACACATTCTCTTCTTGGTTAGTACTTTTTCGGAATGAACAACGCCGAGGACGGCTTTATTTTCAAGAAGGGGAGGGTGATGTGGACATGGCTGCCTCGGATACGACCAAAAATAACACAAAATTACATATTTCAAAGGTGACTTCTATTAACAATAATTTCATGAATTATTTTATGGTTGAAAACAAAAATGCAACACCTCTTTTAATTATATGCAGAATTAAGGAATTATACAAGCCACGTGTCAAGATGCGACAAAGAAGGAAAGTATGTATATATAGAGAGAGGCATGCATGTGTACAAGCAGCATGCATCCATGCATCGTGTGTGTACTCTTCAAATAAAAAGATACCATGCATGTGTCTTGACTACCATATGTACCATGCAGATGGGCTAGCTAGCCATGCATATCAGGACTCATCAACTCAAACAGTCAAAGGTCCAAGGCAAGGCCGCATGCACACCGAACCATCCAAGTACTTGGATTAGTCTCATATATCAGCCACGAAGACGGAGGTGGGCCCTATCCTTTGGCTGCAACGTTTTGGCCTCTACACGCAGGCCCGTGGTCTCCGTGTGAGGATGGGACAGCGAATCGACTGGCCGCATATCTGCCTCTACGTACATCTGCCTTTAATAAATAGCTATCCTAGATTAGGTTTTAGACCTGGGTTTTATTGTATTGTCTAGCCATCGCTACAATTCGCATCTACGAGACGTGTAAGATTACCGCCTTGTCAGATCCACAGTGGAACCCAACTTTTCATCTAGTTCGTGTGATCAGTTTATTATCCGCAATTTCAGTTGCAATTCACCTTTGTTCTTGCCGGTTCTTCGGTTGCTTGCAGGAACTTGAACCTCGTTGTTCAGGTTGATCGTGCCTACGGCAAGGTCAATAACCATCGGAAATTGGTTTAGCGATTGTCGAGGCGTATCGTCGGGTACGGTATAGCCGGATCGTCAAGGTCAAAATCCACCAAATCGATAATTATCCCCACTCTCATCGAAAGATCGGGCCGCCGCCACATCAAGTGGTATCAGTTTTCAGGTTCATCGGTGAGAGATTTACAGTTTTATTCGATTAGTTATTTTCTGTCCCATAGACCCACAAAAAAAGCCAAAAAAATTTAGATTAGTTCATCCATCACACCTACCTTTTTAGCCTTTAGCAGTTTTTGCATCTAGTATTTGCATCGTTGAATTTTTGGTTACATTCATCCTAGAATTAGTGCTGGTTTAGATTGGTTAGGGTGTAAAATTATCTACTAGATCAATCTGTTTTTGTCCACCCACATATTTCCTTCCGCTCGTTCACGATCAAAAAAAAATATTGCGATCGATTGTTTCCGATTCTTATTACCTCTGGACGCCTGTGTTTTTCTTTGCTATATTTTTATCAGTCGATGAGTTGATCGTACAAAATCACCGTCACACAGCAGCAGCTTAC
>NC_041392.1:96081182-96084297 GCF_002162155.2 Triticum dicoccoides
AAAAAAAATAGAAAAAAAATGTTGCAAAATTCAGGCCGGCTAGTATCTGCTTTGGGCTGTTTGCCATTGAGGATTTTCCTTTTGTTGCTACGCACTTGACACTTCACCATTTATCATCTATTTCCAGACGTGTACCTCACTTATATTTAGCTCTTTAGAGCTCTCATATTTTCATCGGTTTCCACTCCCTTGTTTCAGTATCTAGGCTTAGATTGTTTTATCTCTTACTAGTCGACTGCCAGCACTAGTTAGGAGTTTGAGCAATTATTCAGCTTGCATTACTTTTTGCTTAATTGTGCCACATATTGTGAGTTGAGGAAACCTTCACCAAGCTCCACTTCCTATATCGTATCTTGTTCGGTCCCTTGGTAATCGCTATATCAATCTTTTGATCACTTTTGACATTGCCAACGGCCGACAACCACTGCAGCACGGTAAGAACTGGTAAGAGCTTGGTAATTGCTCGAGAGTTGAGAGACATTTTCCACCGCCTCACTATAGTTACTATAGAAACATTATACTTGTGATTTTGTTTTTGTATGGTACTAACCATGTCAGGTTCAAGAGCGACCAACAGTTGGGTTGCATCTATTGTGGGAGAGGACTTGCCGCATATTGATACAAATCACTCTTTCCCACCACAGAAGGTACGACGACCGTCGCATGATGTACATCATGGTAGAGACACACATCATCAGGTTACCTCTTTGCCAAATTTTGCGGGTAAATATGACCCTGACTCATATATTGATTGGGAAATTGAGGTAGAAGAAATATTTAGTAGCCATGATTTTTCAGAGCATAAAAAAATAAATGATGTCACTAAAAGCTTTTTCGGGTTTGCTTCAGTTTGGTGGAGAAATTATTGCAGGGAAAATATTTATAGTAGACCTACTACTTGGAAAGCTTTAAAACATGTTATGCGAAACCGATTAGTTCCTTCATACCATGCTAGTGATTTGTTTAGGAAATTGCAACGTTTAGCACAAGGCAGTAACACCGTTGAAGAATATTATAATGATTTGTGCACTGCTTTGTTTCGTTGTGGCTTAGAAGAATGTGAAGAAGCTACCATGAATAAATTTTTGAGAGGATTAAACCGAGATATCTATGATATACTTGTGCATAAAGAATATTATTCCATGAATGGTTTGTTTCATCTTGCTTGTACAGTTGAACGGAAAATTAATAGACACATACATGAGACAAACAAACACATAGTGCGAGCCCCTACACGAAGTTTTGTTTCAGATACTTCTTCACATGCGCAAACTACAGTGGTTGTTGGACCCACACCACTCTCGGCTTGTGGCATGATGCCACTGACAATACCTACATCTTCTGAGTTGGCCATCGAAGGTAATAAGAAAGGTATTGAATCTGCCCTTCCACATGAGATTTCTCCATGTCATGCTAAACTAAAATCTTCATGTGTTGAGTTCAATGACATGGCATCTATTTTGATCACACCACCTCTTATGGATATTTGTGTTACTAAATTGCTTACATCGTGTGATCAAGTAGTCGAAACAAATACTTTTTCCTCTCTTAGTAATGAGCCATCTGAGAGCACTGTTCATGATTTAGGTTGCATAGAGATAATACAACATGAAGAAGTATGTATATGCATTTCACCTACTAATTCTTTGTGTGATATTATGCTTGATAAACCTATGAAGTTACTACATGCATACACATTCTCTTCTTGGTTAGTACTTTTTCGGAATGAGCAACGCCGAGGACGGCTTTATTTTCAAGAAGGGGAGGGTGATGTGGACATGGCTGCCTCGGATACGACCAAAAATAACACAAAATTACATATTTCAAAGGTGACTTCTATTAACAATAATTTCATGAATTATTTTATGGTTGAAAACAAAAATGCAACACCTCTTTTAATTATATGCAGAATTAAAGAATTATACAAGCCACGTGTCAAGATGCGACAAAGAAGGAAAGTATGTATATATAGAGAGAGGCATGCATGTGTACAAGCAGCATGCATCCATGCATCGTGTGTGTACTCTTCAAATAAAAAGATACCATGCATGTGTCTTGACTACCATACGTACCATGCAAATGGGCTAGCTAGCCATGCATGTCAGGACTCATCAACTCAAACAGTCAAAGGTCCAAGGCAAGGCCTTGCGCGCATGCACACCGAACCATCCAAGTACTTGGATTAGTCTCATATATCAGCCACGAAGACGGAGGTGGGCCCTATCCTTTGGCTGCAACGTTTTGGCCTCTACACGCAGGCCCGTGGTCTCCGTGTGAGGATGGGACAGCGAACCGACTGGCCGCATATCTGCCTCTACGTACATCTGCCTTTAATAAATAGCTATCCTAGATTAGGTTTTAGACCTGGGTTTTATTGTATTGTCTAGCCATCGCTACAATTCGCATCTACGAGACGTGTAAGATTACCGCCTTGTCAGATCCACAGTGGAACCCCAACTTTTCATCTAGTTCGTGTGATCAGTTTATTATCCGCAATTTCAGTTGCAATTCACCTTTGTTCTTGCCGGTTCTTCGGTTGCTTGCAGGAACTTGAACCTCGTTGTTCAGGTTGATCGTGCCTACGGCAAGGTCAATAACCATCGGAGATTGGTTTAGCGATTGTCGAGGTGTATCATCGGGTACGGTATAGCCGGATCGTCAAGGTCAAAATCCACCAAATCGATAATTATCCCCACTCTCATCGAAAGATCGGGCCGCCGCCACATTAGGTACACAAAGGCAAGTGCTATATGACATATACATATCGTTCCCTACATGCAGCCACAACGTCAAGTTAGCAGCTATTGTGGTTTGCCCTTTTTCATGTATATGTCAGGTGGCATCACGAACAATCTTGGTTCTCTACATGTACAAATAGCAGCCACAACAGCAAGCCAGTGATGACCAACAACTACAGCCGAAGACTAGCAAATACATTTATACAAGAACAAGAGATTGCATCCAGTAATTATTCACATCCATGTGCCATCTATGCTTCTAAAAAGGATATCAAGAACTAATCAAGACAGAGACCTCTCTACAGTATTTCTATGAACCAGACAAGGGGGCAAATGAAATACTAAATCGATGTAGTAATCCACACCTCTGGCCTTTT
>NC_041392.1:96084427-96171465 GCF_002162155.2 Triticum dicoccoides
AAAGAAGAATAGATCTGCATCAGTTTGTAATAGGAAAAGAAACGAATCCAACTTTGTTAGCCAAACCAGATGGGATACAACTAGATTTGTAGGTATGGATTGGCAGGAAAATCTCCACGAATTCAAGATGGAAAGGGGGAAAACGGGTTACCTCAGCTCCTGTTCGTGCTTGCCGCCAGCTCTGGAGGAGATTGGGGAGAAGTTAGCGGCCGCCGATTCGTTTGGAGGACTAATGGTGGCGCTGCTAAATAGGGGTCATTAGCTAGAATTTTACCGCGCTTTCGGATTTTCGCCCCTTTTCCCCCTTCCGCCGCGGGACGTGACGAACAACTCAAGTTTTTTTTTGGCGTCAATTCCCACTCCCACGCTGAATTACTAGGGTCCCCCCTGGGAAGAGTTTTACGGGAGTTGGGCCTCCTAACTCCCCTTCCCCTTCCCCTCTTAACTCCCATGTACCTGAGTCAATCAAAGGAAATTAAGTCCCATGGGCCATTCCCCTTCCCCTCTTAACTCCCATTCCCCACGCCCAACTCCCCCCAAACAAACACGCTGCAAGATCCGATGCAAAATTCACGGGGTTCGAACCTTTCGTTTAGAATCTCCCTCAGGGCAAATGACGGTGAACAGGGGGGCATCGGTCCATCCGGTGCGTTGATCTTCACCCATGGCGGCGCATCGTAGCCGTCCATCTCCCACTCGGCGTACATCTTCGCCTCGAAGCAATCTCCAGCGTCGATTTCTCCGGGCTTGGTCAGTTTCGTCAGGTGCGGAGAAGCAGGGACCTGACAACCGACCCCTCCCGAATAAGGAGTAGATCACAGCGATGGAGGCCATCTTGTGGTTCGGCCGGGCCAGCCAAACCCTAAGAATGGCGCCGAGCGCGCAGGACGAGGTGTTGAGATCCAGGTCGAGGGCAGGGCAGGGCGGCGGCGGCGTTTGGCTGGCTGGCGGGCCGGCGCCGCGTGATCTCGACGCTGGGGCGGCGTGGTGTGCGGCGTCTGCCTAGGTCTTGGGCGGCGCTGCGCACGGAGCTGTGGCCGGTGATCGCGGCGGCGCTGCAGCGGGTGGCTGTGCATGGGCTGCTACGTGACGTGACGGCATTGCTGCTGTTCGAATTGAAGTTTGGTTGGGTGTGAGTGCACGGGAGGAGGTGAGCAACCCCAATTCTAGCGATTTCCGTTCCAAAATTCCAATTAGGTTCCACTTAGGTTTCCCTTTGTCATGCTCTTTCCAAATTGCTTTGCCATGCTCCTCCCAAGTAGCTAGTTTGATGTTCCTGTAAGAGCTGGTACCCAGAGAGCTATCACTTTTGCTAAGAGCCTTTTTTTTCAAAAAAGGTTATCTGCATTTTACAGTAATATGCTTACTTGTGGTTCTATTCATGTACTTAACACTGTAACTTCATTTTCATAGTTATACTCCATTTTTCCCACAGTGGTGGGTGGTTGTGAATTCGCAGTAGGCCGACCAGTCGTGCAACAGCGCCGGTGATTCCCGGCGTCAGGTTTCTTTGACCGCTGGCTTGTTTGTTGATGTGGTTTGCATGTCCTACCATCAAAGACGGTTGGAAACCAGGTCTTCGCCGATGGAGCTCTCCAGTATCACCACCTCTCCATAAATTTGCAGGAGTATGTGTCCGTTTATCCTCCCAATATGGTTAGATTTAGTAAAGAAGTTTAGTTATCTGAATTTTAATATATCATGTCCCAGCAGGCATAGGCTAGGCATTGCAGTTTCAATTTTGATCTCCTCCTTCAATTTATTTGTTTTGGTTATAGATGTCCTACAAGCTTAAAACTCGAGACTAATATCTTTTTTCCTAGTTGGTATGTGTTCGAGCAGGTGCCGTCCTTGTTTTTTGCTCATAGACCGTGTCAGTATTAGTTTACTTTTACCCGTCATGTAGATGCCATGGTTGATGTAAGAGTGTCCAACAATGCCGCATACCATGCACATCTTGCCTAAAAAGTTTCTTTTCTTCAAAAACTGAAGCTCTTCAATTTTGAAACTGGGAAGACTTAGTTTTATGCCCATAAGTCTCAATCTTTATGGAATTTGTGGCTTCTTTGCTATGGTTAGTTTTTTTGTTAGTACTAGCTTGTTCTAATGTAGACTATTGGCTTGCATCCCCTTCATTACTAATAAAAATCCCCGTCTGCAAACTAGCTTGTATGATATTATTAATTGTGTTCCTTAATTAAAAAAACTGTACGAATTTTGTCATGGATGTAAATTATCATGTCAAGATTTGAAATTCAAAATCCTAGAGATTTATGTTTACTTCTTGTTTAGGAGGAGAAATCAGAAGTTTAAGGTTCCATTTGTTCTTGTATAATTTTCTAATTTTGAACATTTACATAATTCTAATAGTTTATGTTCTCTTTGGTTTACTAATTCATTCAGATTCAGAAATTACAGTGTGTAAAACCTTTATTTTTCTAGTCCTTTTTAGTCTGATGTTGTAACATGTCATTTTTGTATTTATATATTTATCGAAGTAATGAATGTAGAATTGATAAGTATGTCTAGAGGGGGTGATTAGACTATATACTAAGCACAATAATGCACTCTTTTCCCAAGTTTTAATTTATTGTCAGAGTTTAGGCTTTTCTAGAAAGCTATAGAGCACCCTGCACATGCAAGTCTAGAGTATAGAGCGGAAAGTAAAAGACAAAGAGGTAGAGTTGAGAAAATCGCAAACACAATTGGCTTGGTGAAGATTTTTCCTGTAATTAAGATAGTTGGTGTTATCTTACGTCCACACTGATAGAGACTTCGATCCACGAAGGATGTAAGAGCACAAGGATCTTGGTTGCGAGATTTCACGGAGGAATGGTCCATTTAGGACACTCACCAACGACGTGTCCACAAAGGAGCAACCACACCTATTCCACCATGACTTACGTTCATGAAGGACTAGCCTCCACTATGGTAGATCTTCAGAAAATAGGTGATCTCCGGGCCCGTACAAACTTTTTCGCTTCTTCACAAACTTGAAGACTTCCAAGTACACCTAGTCGATTTAGGAGGCGCACACCCTCCAAAAGTAACAAGATAATCTCCTCAACACTCGAACTCTCTCAAGATTTGGCTATGGATTTGAAGAGGTAGGAGTGGAAAGAAAGAGGGGACCAGATCTCAAAGGGTTTGATTGGATGGTTGGAGTAGATGTTCCTTTGAAATCAGCACAAAGAGGTGGAATTCTCTCTCAAAACAAATGATTGGAGTGGAGCTTGCTTGAGTTGAACTGGTGGGATATGTGGGGGTATATGTAGGCTGGACCAGAAATCTGACAATTACACACATTTTTGCACATCTCGGAGGCTTCGACTGATTTGCTCGGTGGCTTCGTAATGAACAAAAGCGTCAACTTTTAGATGCATCAGTAGGTCCGAATGAAATAAAATGGTGGCTTTGAAGTGAGTACCTCAGTGGTGGCACACTCTGTTTACGCTTCAGAAGTTCCGACTGGAATGGGTCAGAATTTTCGATGTGTAAACAAAGTTTTCCAAGTTGCTTCAGTGGCTCTAAATGGAATGTTGAAAGCTCCGATTGAACTAGGGTTTGGAATCCATCTATTTCGGTGGCTCCGAGTAGAAATGCTTTGGCAACACCGAGTTGCATGGAATTAGCTAGATATAGTTGAAAACTTTGAGTAGAATCCTTTAGCTTGTCCAATACTTGTCTTTAAGCATTTTCAGTGGTCACCTTCCATTTCAATGTTGTACCTAAAAGAACTTTTCCTGAAATCTCTACTATTAAAGGAGAATCGAACGTCGTGATGGTTCGACCTCCTTCTTCAGGTTATCGATACCTCCTCCCATGCAGGCACCCTCGTCCCGCTTTTTTTACGCTCCCAAAACCAGCGGCGAGTAAATGAGGAACCGACCAGTTCACTTTGACCTCCTCTCGTAGATTCATACCCGCACGCAACTCCTGAATTAGCTGGGGCAAAACCGCAGGTCACCGACGTCCTTCTCCGACCTGGAAGACTATCCCACGTCCCTCACACAGCCGCACCCCAAAATTTCCTCGTGATGGCCCCGACGGCCGCCGCGACCTCCTCCTGATACTGCTCCACCTGAGGACGCCAGATCCTCCTCATCCTCCCCACGTTCGCCCCCAATGCCGCCGGCAGGCCATGCCGACCGCCCCAAATTCCTTGCCAAATCTTCTGCATGCGCCACGCCTCCCTGGCGAGGATTCCCCGTCACGACGACCGCGTCCTGGACGTCGAGCCGGGATCCCTCCCCAAGATCCATTGATCCATGGTCAGATCTCAAAGAGGAGGCGCAGATGGCGGCTCCATGGCGACGACCAGTTCGACCGCGGAAGAGTGGTCGAAGATTCACCTCCAGGACTCGCCTCCTGCCGTGGCCATGGCCGCTGGCGAGCCCAAGCACGAAATTTTAGTCCGCGCATTGGTGTACCACCGCTGATCCAACTCCTCTCTTGATCCAATCCTTCCTCAATCTTTTGTGTCGCCGTACGCATCTGCGCTCCCACGGCTGGAGTCGCTCCACCGTCGCCCGTGCCCGCGCTCCCAGCGGCTGCGCTCGGCTCCACCGTCGCGGGCGTCCGCTCGTGCTCGTACAGTGCCACAAAACCAATGGCGACCGCACAACGTCGACCTCTTGAACGGGGTGAGGTCCTGGGAAGCGGGAAGAGGAGGCGCGCCTCGACTGCAGTGCTGGTTCGTGCACGTAATGGTAAATCTCATCACCCCCTCGGTTAATGGTGGCATGCCGGACTCTCTCGCGCCACTGTCCGTGAGGATTCAGTTCCCCCAACTTGATGGGCACTACGGCAATATTCAGGTACATATCCATGAATCATCAAACTGAAGTTGGCTTTTCATCTGTATTTCTCAGATGCGAGGACTGGATGTATTTCTAAGACCTACTGAGGCTTCAGTTCTCCCCAACTTGATGGCCACTCCGTGCTTTGATTCAATGATTACAAACAGGGATTTCTGCTTGCAGATCAATATTCAATCATGGCAAGTATGTATTGTGCTATTTCCTTTTGTCAATATTATGTTTTAACCAAGCAAGTCAAACAGTTTGTGTTAGTTCCAAGCAAGCAGGATGGTGATATGTAGTCATGTCTTAGTTCATGCGTTTCTACTTAAAAATGTTTTAAGAACTCAGTGGACCTACTTCCACTCCGAGGACCCATGCCATGAATGTTACTTGTGCAATTTCAGCTTCCAGATTATAATGAGGATCATGCAGCTGTAGGTGGAATGCAATGAACTGGAGTACGAGCTGAACCCCGGCGAACTCCAGTTCCGCGAAAGGGATTAAGTGCTCAAGGTATGATATAATTTATTTCCATTTTTGGTTCAAGAACTGAATAAAAAGTGAAATCGAATAAGAGGGGCTGATTGTGAACATTTTCGGTCAAAGAACATAACAAAAAAGGAAATTAAAATGGAGCAACTTGGTCTTCTCTGTTCTCTTGCTACATAAATACTTGCATATGAACCGCTAAGTTTTTCACGGTTGTGCCCTACTTTACTATTTGAATCTTGGTAAGGTGCCAGAAATATCTTTTTGGTAATAATGGAGGCCTAATGAAGGTTGGGTGATTCTGCCTGATGAGGTTATCCAAGATCGCTCCTGAGAAGGTGAAACTGGTGAACCACAAGGCCCTTGTCGACAGCTTCAGTAAGCCCACTTTCAGTAACATCAAAACAAGAAATATACAGATAGTAATCCTTGACGGACAATCTTAATTGTATTCTTTTGTATTTTTTTGGTTACTACACTGCACCTGAGCTGTATAGAAACAAAGTGTTCGACATGAGTACGCATACACATTCGGCTTCATCCTTTATAAGGTCAGTATAACTTTCTGTTCCACATGCAGTTATTGTGCAACATGCACAAATCAACAAAGGTAGATATTTCAGGTAAGATGTTTTTATTAATAACTAAGTATAATCAACGTTGCAGGCTGGCCTTGTGTTCAGATGGAAGTTTTGCACAAACAATCTTTTCATATCCCATTACGACCATGGAGTTCTGTTGCAAGAATACTTGACAATGTTTTTTCCTTTAACTATAGAGGTAGTATCCCACATTTATTTTTCTTTTGTCTGCATTATCAATAAGCTTCCATGGTTAACGATTTTTTTTCCTTCCACTAGAGAGGAATGGATCCGCAAGTTTTCTTTTTGTGGTGATTTTGTTTTGGTGCGTTATCAATCAGATTCCATAGTAATTAGTGGAGTTGAAGGGATCCCGACGTTTCCATTTTTGGTGCTAACCAATCAGATCTCCGGCTGGCATAGTAGCTTATGAGCACACGTACCCAGCAGCATCAAAGGAGTACTCGGTTTCAGAGTTAATTTCTGTAAGTCTGGCACACCTAAATACTCATTTGATTCACTGCTGGGTGTTGAATAAAAACTAGAAAAGGGAGGAGCAACTCAAGCGAATAGAAGGTAGAGGAATGAACAAGTAGGCAGGGATTGGAGGCCGATCCTCCAAGGCAACATCAAGGTAAAGTCATTAAACTGAATTTGTGGCACCAATGAATATATGAACTGGCTTGTTAAGACCAACTTATCTGAACTGATGTGTGAAAAGCGGGACAGTGACGAAATGCCAGGAACTCAAATGGAAAGACAATTGTAAAATACATTCCGAAACACTCACATTGATTTACACTTTTTAGAGCTAATTCAAAATTAATCCTTCTGAATGTGGCGAAAACACGCTTTACTTCACACTACATTTTACTGAAGAGGCTCATGATCAACATGTTGGGACCGTGAGTACACAGTGGAAAGGAAAGGCAAAGGTTGGTGATCGACATGCCAGAACAACAACAGATCTGGTTACTTTACAATCAAGGATGGTGTTCTTTGATATCAGGGTCGACATTGCAATCATGAAGCCGTTCTATTTGCTTATCAAATTCGGCGACAAGGAGATAAAGGATGTGATGAAAAAGAGAGATCTCCCTCACAAGGGAGGTTTCCCCAAGGTAACTGAGATAATTCTTAATTGTTGGGGTAGGATTGGACATTCATTGCTTAGCTTTTGCCCTTTGCCCTAAATATTATGACCGCAATATCTCTCGACGAATGCTCCTGGGGGCATTGCAAGAAAAACTCCAATTCATGACAGTGAGGTTATGCCTGTTGCTATATCCTTCATTGGAAACAAGGAGATTTTTTTGATCCTACGGTTCTCTGGTCTATATAATTTGTTACTGACTGAAAACAAACATGATGGTGTTTCCACTAACTGACAAATAATAAACTCTTGTTTGTCTGGTTTACATGTGTGTTTCTAGAATCGGTACTTCAACTACATGTTGTTTTCTTTGTAAAAATGGCCATGTGTTTGATAAATGCTAGATAGGTTATGCAGGTCATTCAAGGGAAGCAGTAAGCTGTAACAATACGGGCCAACTCGTGGAGACTATGAGCATCAACATGCTAAATGGAGGAACTGAAAAGGGAGAGGGAAGGGAGATTTATAGAAGAAGAGAGAGAATCAGTTCTATTACTGTATGGATGGAAACCTCACGCCATCTTGTCCAACACATTTCTGCATTGCAACAATTATTTGATTGCTAATGGTTTTTTATTCCTTGGCAACAACGGGAATTCACAATTCAAATTTATAGGTTGTTCATCGACCTTTTTCAAATTATTTACATATTTTTCACTTACCAAGTTTGCTTATGATGCTGAGAAATTAAACATAAGGACAGAAATATACGTTGGATATGGAAGAAACTCAACATCCAAATAACAAATTAGTTGCTCTGTCCATCAGTAAGCAGGAAATGTAAGTATCCTTTTAAATAAGATATTAGCCATATTTAGGCTGGAAATGCAAGCTTCCTTCTAAATAAGATATTAGTTATCTTCAGGCTGGAATGCAAGCATCCAAAATGAACAACAATATTTCAAACAACAACAAAATCTTGCAATCTTGATATAACAATGAAACATAAACAACATCATAGATTTTTCTATTTCTTTTGGTGTTGAAATCGACAATAGTTATTTCTGTGAAAGAGAGGCGAAAGGATCGTATGATATATACCATTTTGTATATCATGTCAGCAAAAACATGTGGTGGTCACCCTTCGCTATGATGGTGTGTATTCCTTGGCACTGGGTATCAACCTTGGACGCCGTAGAGGGGAGAGGAGGGGGAAGGCGACACCGTGGAGGGAACGGGAGACGACACTGAGAGAAAGGTCCCGACTGAACACCATGGCGGCGAGAGATGGCGTCGGTGTGGTGAAAACCAGGGCCCCACAGATCCTCCGAGCATGGTCCATGACAGTACAACAACAACACCGGCAAGAACCGATCTTCCCGGCAAGCACTACTTCCGCCAAGCGTTACATCGGCAAGCAAGACTAAGAACGCATTAGGAAGAAGTTTCTTCTCGGCAGCGCATCTTCCTGGCATTGGGAAGCACTACAACCGCATAAAGAGGTTATCTCTCCCTCAACGGTGTTCAAGACTCAGGATGTCGGCAAGCCAGCCTTTCCGGCAAGGCATCTCCACCTTGCCGGCAAGCTAAGGCCGGCAAGTTCTACACCGACAAGCATTAGCCTCTTCCATCACTCTGCCGCACCTACCAGTCAGGATTCTGCTGAACATGTGGTGGGTGCGCAGGCGGTTAGGTGAGGCTTTTCGGGGCACGTGGCGATCCACCGCCTGGAGTTTACCTTTATCGACACCCGTCCAAATGCATGTCGAGCTAATAACCACTATTTACCCTATGTAATTACCATTCTTCCACTGTGATAGCCTCTTTGTCTATAAAAGGAGGCCCATGACAACCTTTACAAAGGTCGACACCCCACTCAATTACGCTACGTAGCTGCACTTCCAGTGCATCTTGTCGGCAAGCTGCGCTCTCTTGTAACTTGAGTTCCACGTATAATCCACAAAAGCACGAGTAGGATTTTACACCTCACAATGGCCTGGACATGGGAAAACGTGTGTGTCTTCTGTTGGATCTGCTATTTGTGCATTACGATTCCCACAGCCGAACCAGCAAGGGGCCTTTATTGGTCCCAAAGATTGTCGTACCTTGACAAGTGACAACAATATCAACGAGGAGAGCAAGACATGAAAATAAGATTTGAGTCAAGTGTTGTGCCATGTGGTGAGAGAATAAGAGAGTGAATTGCATTTGTTAAATATAAGAAGAAAATGAGCGGTTGTTTACTTTTTTAAGGGAAAATTGGTTGTTTGTTGTGAGAGAAATGTCACATATTTTTATATAGTGAAAAATATCACATACCCTAAGAAGTCATTTCTGATGAATAATTACCAACAAGTGATTTACATGTGAGCTTACAATTTATTAAAATTGAGATGCAACTCACTCTAATAGAAAGCGCAATGTCACTCACTCCGACTAAAAACGCTCTCCTGCTCGATGATGCTTGGAAAATGTTGATGACAGAGCTTTACCGTGGACTGGACTGAAAAAACATTGAGTTTTGCACAACTAGAAGAGATGCATACAAAATTTGTTCTTTATATATTTGTTGTGCACGATAATAGAAAACATGTGTTTTTATGTTTATTTTTACAAAGTATGAGACGGATGGAGATGGATTATGTTGATGTTCAAAAAGAATTCATCAACAGAGATGTTGAAGCCATGTCATGGGAAAGAAACAAAAGTCTATCGAGTTTTATAACACAAAAGACCCGTAGCAACGCACGGGCGTTCTACTAGTATACTTTGAAGTGCCATTAGTTCTTTGAGCATTGTTGACATGAATTACCAAAATTCACCTTGGAGATTTTGATCAAAGATTAAATTAAATTACTATAATTCATCATGATAAAAACAACGCTTTGAGAAGCATGTGGTATACAAGAGCTTCCCCTAAATTTGTGCATTATTTAAAATTTACGCTTGAATGCAAATGCACAATTGGTTAGGTATACGAGAAACTTTTCTATAGCACATGAAACTTGGTGGAGTGCGTCAACAAAATATAAATTATGTCAATGACCACAAAGGATGCAGCAAAAGAGTATGTCAATGACCACAAAATATGCATTAAAGAACAAACAACTAGCATATCCCAAACAAATTGTTTGGGAGTACACTTGTAACTAGGGCATATCCTTTCAGTTAGAATAAGCTATTCTTCACCCTGATCGATCGATCGAGCAACATCTTGCATCCAACCAAGCCACCATTATGCCGATCTAATCGTCCTCAAAGGATATGCCCCTAGTTGTAGGTGTGCTCTCAAACAAATTGTATTTGTCGTCCAAACTTTGTATAAAGCCATGAAAGATAGTCTCAGAGAGTATGACCTTCGAATTTTTCTTGGATTTGAAACTGAAAATCATTGAGAACACAAAGTTATTGATGCTTCTATGGATAGCCTAGATCTATACTCCTTCCGTTCCAAAATAGACGACTCAAATTTGTACTAACTTTAGCACAAAGTTGGGTCATCTGTTTTGGAACGGAGGGAGTACCTTGCATTGCTAATGCTAAGCGCCTCAAAATTACTAGGCATGCTATCCAGTGTGTTGTTTGTTTCCCGAATAGGTGTAGAAACATTATTGTACCCGATAAACATATTTAGAAAGAGGCATTATACAAACAAAAGTGAAAGATTGGCATCGATCAAGGAGCATGGTGCACCTTTTAATTGAGTAGATTGCAGAAGATAAAAAGGTGTTGATTTCTCCGCCAAGTGCTTCATAATGATCCTCTTGAACAAACCACTTTTGCTAGGGCCTTCTGACTACATCACAGGAAAAGAGTTACACTAACGGAGGACATCACAATGTTGCGCCTGGTGAATTGGGTTAAATTAGTTTTTGATTACATTGGCCATTCCACTCATTCGCGGCGCTCAAAGAAGACCGGTGCTACCAGCCCTCTATTCATGGTTGTGTTGTTTCTTGTTGTGACTACCATATCATTTTTTCTTCATAGTCAAGCATCAACCTGATTTTATCCATGCATATCCTCTTGATATGGAGTTGCGAGTGTCTTAATGTATGATCTTTTATAGGTTTACTTTATGGATAATTTGTTGCGAGAGCCTTCTACCACTCCCATCATTACAACACGCATAACTGATTTATGATGCAACAAATGTTGAATCTCATAGAGCAAGATAACAGAGTGGATGACAGAGTTGAGACATCCGAGGCTTTGTCGGTCAGTTGCTCAACTATCTGATAACATCTTCTAACATTTTTTTAAATTTCTTGTACTAATTGAGGTGCCAGCGCAAGACTTGCTACATGAAGGTTGCATCCCCAACAGGTGTCCCTCCTCCACCGAGTTCACCTGATATTCCTTCTGGATCCTTCTATGCTTCTTTTGCAACTTTTGTTATCATGCATCATCATCTTGTTGGTTGCTTCGATGATTTGTGGCAGCAACCAGTGAGATGATGATGCATGCTAACAAAAGATGTAGGAGGAGCAAAATGGGATCCAAAAGGTATATCTATTGAACTGGCTGGAGGAGGGACACTCGTTGAAGGGGATGCACCACCCTCGGTGTAGCAAGTGGTGTGCTGTCTCCTAAACTAGTAAAAGAAGAAATTAAAAGAATACCATATGTTAGAAGATGTTATCAAAGAAATGTGTTGGGGAATACAATAGTTGAGCAATTTACCCGCAAAGCCCTGAATATTTCAACCCCGTCATCCACTCTTATCTTGCTCTATGAGATTCAACATTTGCTCCCTCATAAAATTAGTTATGCATGGTGTAACGATGGGATTGGTTGAAGGCTCTCACAACAAAATATTCAAATATAACCTATAAAAGAAAACACATTAAGACACTTGTAACTCCAATACCAAGATGGTATGCATGGATAAATTCAGGTTGATGCTTGAGTCTGAAGGAAAAATTATATGATACTCACAACTAGAAACAACACACATCCAGGAATAGATGGGCTAGTGGCACCGGTCTTCTTTGAGCGCCATGAATGAGTGGAATAGGCAATATCATCAAAATTAATTTAGCTCGATTTATCAACACAACGTTGATGTCCTTCGTTAGTGCAACCTCCTTTCCTGTGATGTAGTCACAAGGCTCAGGCAAAAGTAGCTTGTTAAAGAGGATCATTATGAAGTATCTGACTTAGAAACAACACCCTTTTTTATCTTCTGCAATTTGTTCAATTAAATATTACACCCTGACATACACACATTGATCGATGCCAATCTTCTCCTTTAATTTTATAATGTTTCTTTTTGGATGTGTTTACCGGTTACAACAATCTTTGTATCCTATTCAGCAGACCAAGAACACAATAGATAGTGTGCCTAGTAAATTTTCAGATGCTTAACATTAGCAATGTCCAAGGTAAGCGTACTCGGATGCGGTCTATCCATGTGAAACATCAATAACTTTTTGTTCTCAATGCTTCTAAGTTCCAAATCAAAGAAAATTCCAAGGTCATACTCTCTGAGCTTATCTTTCACAGCTTTAAACAAACTTTTGCCAGCTAATACAATTTGTTTGGGAGCACACTTATAATTAGGACATATCATTTTAGTATGATTAATCAAGCCATGATGACAGAAGACAATAACAGCAATAATAAGGTTAACAATAATAATTAGGACTGCATTCTACCTACCTTTCGTCCCACCTTGTTTCTATTTCTTTTCCTCCCTCGCTTGACTCCTCCATGAAAACACATCCGGATCCTTCCTCCATCCCAAGTTGTTTGTTCCTCTCTAGCTGACCTGACCACCTGAACCAGACCTCTAGGATTCCAGCGCCGCCAACCCTGCCCAGCTCCCATGACCCCTCCTTCCTCCCAGACCGAGCCCTAGCATCATCTCTGTGCGATCCTTGATCCGCTGCTTCGATCATCTGCTGGTATGGATGCACGGTCGCCAAGTGATGCTGTTTGATGTAGCCGCCGGGAATCAGACACTACGGGTTCACCATCGCCAGATCCCGGGGCCTTGGGGCTCGAACTGCTGGACGCCGTGATGTTGTTGTTAGGCAAAGAAGATAAGCGGACAATGCTATGCAGTGGGCGGAGGCGGAGGCCCAATCACCACCCTCTTCTCCCCGCTGACTTCAGGTCCAAGCTACCGACGTGGGATCCAGGCCACTGCGCTGCCGTCACCCTGAAAAATCGAGGTGGCTGGACGACGGCGACCAAAACGATTCCCAGAAGGTGAGTCCTGTTATGAAAAGCAGGTGAAAAAAAATCTACCTAATTGTCTCTTATACCATGTTATGAAAAGCAGCTTAATATTACTGAGAGGCCAAAGCCGACATATATAACTCTAACAAGTGCAAGGCGGCTGGACGACAGCGACCATGATGAGGTGAGCCCGTGGCAGCTGCACCGTCGTCCTCGACCGTGGACAGCGGGTGGCGGCGGATCCAATCATGCTCCTCCTCGAGCTTTCCGTCGTCGTGCTACCAAGGGCATCTTCACCCACATCTCCTCACGCCGGTTAGCCTATCCTCCCCGATCTCATGCTCCTCTCCATCCCGATATCACACTGCATTGTTTGGACATGTGAATTCAAATGGCAGAGCCAGCCGTGGTGCAGTGGCAAGATAATTTAAGATTTCAGGCTTTCAGTTGCTGCTAGCTCTACTCTGCTTCATCCTTTCATAATGGCAATATAAAATATTCATTGCACGCACCATCCTGAACCAATTATGCGGACATGAAATTCTAACTGAATTCGATATTCAGCTGGCAAGTCCCTTTCTGCAAATAGGAAACAAAATTATTCAATTCTTCATTCCACATAGTCCTAATTGCTTCCAGTTTTATCTCTCTGTTTTAATCTATCTTGACTGAATTTCTAAACAACCAGGGTTGCTAGCACGTGGTGTGGTGGGTTTGGTTTTTAGAATTTGTTTCACAGCTATTTAACTGAAATGATGAGCTCCCAATCAAGCCAGGCTCCAGGAAAAGAGAACAAGTGGTGTGTCTCTACCCAGCTGAACATAATCTGAACGACTCCAACTGCTGCGTACAAATCCTGGTATGCAAGTGCAGGTACAAGGCTGGCCATGTGAGACAGTATGACTGCAAGTCTACAAGGATCTATAGTACTGACATGGCTCAGTCTACACAAGGTATAAATCTGTGAGCTGAGAGTGTACATCACCCCTTGATCATTTCTGAAATGAGATGAATTTCAGTGGATTGATCTGTGAGCTGAGAGTGTACCGATTCTCTTCTGCACTAATCTGAATTACATGTGTCTGATTGGTTAATTGTTATCCATGTGGTTTCCATGATTTTTATATGGATATAAGCTTGAGATAGTTCTTATTTCCCAGACTAGATCTGACTGCGGGTATAAGACTTTCTTATTTACTCGGTTTGCTACTCATGCAGGGGGTGCCTCAGTTTGGTCTGCCATAGGCCTTCATCGCTATGTTGAATCACATGCTACTTTTAACCGGAGGTGAGGTGCTCAGATTTGGAAAATTGGTTACGCTTGTTTTGTTCACTTCCTAACTTGCAATGAACAGAGCAGTCTCTGCAATATGTTGTTTTGTTATTTTCATTTTATGAGCACAAATATGTCTATCATAAGATTATTAGAGTTGACAACCAGGAACAAGCTACTTAAGCATTAACATTGTATATGCATTGTATACATTAAAACAATCAGTGGCGGTGCTAATTTCAGCTTTTTTTTATTTCTGAACTCAAGAAATAAACTTTCTCTGAAATGTTTACATATTTATCTGAATTGGAAACAATCTTGCTGCACCATTGCGGTTATTTAATGAGGGATACTTCTTTTCTATTTTAGCGTATCAATGGCCCCAGGAACTCGAGTGAGGAACACGTCATGCCCCTTCAAAGTGACATATCAATATTATCATCATGTATCGAAGATACTAGGCACCATGACTTTCTGATATATATTCTTATGTCTTAGAAGTTTCTCACTTCAAAATTAAATTTAACTCACCATATAGAATGCACTCAATACAATCGAAAAGATTACAACTGAAGTAGCAATTTTCCAAAACAATTATGTTTACACTTGTTCTACTGTTTAGAGGTTCGTTTAGTTTTACCCTCTGAAGACAAAATCAAATATACTTCTCCAAAATTGGTCTGGCTTATCACATTGTGAAGATCCACGCTGTTGTAGTTCCCTTTGTAAACATGTACTTTCAGTTGTGGTGATATTTTTATCACATCATGCAATTTAAGATAAGGAATACAAAGAAGAAATAACTAGGTCATATCAGGGGTGGTTTCATTCTAAATATGACTAATAAAGAAAACAAATCTTTTAGAGCTTCGAATGTAGGAAGTATATATGATCTATTAGATTTGGAACTTCCTAGACATTTAGAAGAAAACACCTAACTCGGCAAAGCAAATGATCATATATTGGTTTGTCTTTCAAAAAGCAATCGTAACAATAAAGTGGATGTGGTAGAAAAATAAGGCCTAAGAGGAAAAGAAAGGCGAGGAGGAAGAGATGCACAAGAGATTTGGTTGCACACATAAACACTCTCGGTATTTAGTGACTTGAATCTACGAGGTCTACTTGAATCTCTATTTGACATTTTCTTCCACAAATCAACGATAACTTATACTCCCTCTATCTGGAATTACCTGTCGCTCAAACAGATGTATCTAGCACTAAAATACTTTTAGATACATCTATTTGAACAACAAGTAATTCCGGACAGAGAAGTATATCTTAAAGAGCTAGTTTTAATGGCAACATTAGTAGGGGGAACTGTCGCCGCCTAGAGGGGCTTCGACATCTTGAGTTATGTAAAGCCTTGAGGCCGCAAACCACATTTTAAGATGATATCTGAACACATCCCGATATTCTTGACCCGCAAACCACATTTTAAGATGATACCTGAACACATCCCGATGTTCTAGGCCATCTCTTGAGTCTCAACTTTTCGATGTATCCAAATGCCCCTCTGATACACCGAGAAGTGGAGAGGCGAGGAAGAGAAAGCCGAAGTAGATCTAGATAGGTCGAGATGCTCCTCTCATTAGATTGTGACTCAAGACCTCAATATGCTACCTAAGTCAATATATGGTGAGCATAATTGCTGTGAATCAAGTAGAAACTAACATCCATCCCAATATTCATCTGAGCATTCATCTCAACCCTAATCCATCAACTCATTTAAGCCCTAATCCATGTACAACCAATGCATTTATCCATTCATTTCTGCAACTTGCACTTTCTTGTATCTAATAAGCATCAATCCATCCATCCATTTATTTATCTACAAGACACCCAGCCATGCATTCTAGGGTTAGAGAACGGGGAAAACTCGAAAACTCACCATGGGGAGGAAGAAGAGGCAGCAACAGCAGTGATGTTGGCTTGGACGCACTCGACAAGGTCTTGGAAAAAGCCGCAACAGAGCCCACGCCATGATCGGGGATGAGCAGCCGGTGGAGCCCATACCACGTTCAGGGAAGAGGAGGCGGCGGTATTGATTTTGACCTCTAAAATTCTGTTTCATCATGCGGACGCTGCTTTTGGCATAAATCGTCGAAGGCCAGGTGTACATTTCTCTCTGCATCATCATAATTTGGATCTTTTTGTTATGGTGCTCTTAGAAGGAGGGTGCAAGAGGGACGGCCGGTGGCCTCTTTGCCCACGGCCGGGCAAGAGGGAAGGGATTTCCTTCTTAATTCTTGCTTGATTAGATTGATACATCTCCTCCCCTTATATAGAGAGGGGTTTACTTGACTCCCCAGCAAGGCTTACTTGACCGCTAAGTAAGCGACCCTTATCTTTAATTAACCCTAAGACTAACGGGCTATACCGCCAGTCCGGGCCCATTAGGCCTATTACGTACTCTAACACTACACCCCACCTGGATATGCAGCTTGTCCTCGAGCTGCAACCTAACCAACTTAAAACCATGACTCGACGCAACACAAACCTAATACCTAAAAACAAGCCTTTTACATCTCGGCTTGTTTTATTACTCTCAACCTGAAATGGACTGGGACGCTTTATTTTGGACCCCTTAACATAAAGTGGACACCACCGCGCGTCGGACGTGCACGTGTACAGCCACCTGGATCCCATGGGCACCATCTTGACAGAAGGAGTCCATGTGTATGGCCACTTGGAAGTGGTTGCAAGAGCGACCAGCAGAGGCGCCCTCGCGGCGGCCGACGGCGGAATGCAGTGATGCTGCGCGGTGCGCTCTTGTCGGTGACACCATGCCTTCTCCCCGCCGGATGGCTGTTGGTCTGCACCGCACAGAGAAGAGTGGAGGGCTTTCGATGGAGAATTGCAAGCAGGGGTGCGCCCCCCCCCCCCCCAACCTCCGATGTCACAGACTTTGAGGTCGCTGTCCGTGGGGGAAAACAGCATGCCCGCCGCCCGTGGGGAAAACCGCATGCCCAAGATCCCCGACGCAGCGGACAAGATCGAGATCCTTTGCGCAGCGAAGCGCAACTGGGAGGAGCGGCAGCTGCAGACCATGCATCTCCCACATACGCCGACGCGCTAAGAGGCCGCACGCAGCAGCATGCAGCCTCACCGCCGCCGACACGTGGCGGATAGCGATCCAAGCCGGAAGCGGTGACGGCGACGGCGGAAACTTGATGTGCTGGATGGGGACGCCCTAGGACGGCGGTGGCGCTGATGGGAATGAGGCCGTCGCAGTCCCGTCGTAGGGCATCCCATACTAGTACGAGATGACCGGCGCCATGGTTGCGTTTGAGGGCAGCAACGGCGGGGGTAGCTGCTGTTGGTGTGGTGGAGGAGGTGGTTGCTGGGGATGCGGCTAGGGCGCATAGGGCCCGACGAGGAAGGCTCTGATGCCCGCCACGGCCTGCCGTAATTCCAGGATTGCGGCCGTCATCTGCTCCAGGGTGAGGACGAGGGAGGACGGCGCCGTGGCTGAGGCGCCCTCGCTGGCAGAGGGTGCAATCGCCCCTGAGTACGCCAGCACGCCCAATGCCAGCGCGCCTGCTGTGTGGGGTAGCAACGCCACTGAAGACGCTGGTGGCGGCGGGTAGGTGTGCGGCGGCGGCGGGTGGGAAGAACTCAATGGAGGGCTGGACATGATCAAATCCGAAAAAACTGATACCAAATTATTATGGTGCTCCTAGAAGGAGGGTGCAAGAGGGCCGGCCGGGGGCCTCTTTGCCCACGGCCGGGCAAGAGGGAAGGGATTTTCTTTTTAATTCTTGCTTGATTAGATTAATACATCTCCTCCTCTTATATAAAGAGGTTTACTTGACTCCTCAGTAAGGCTTACTTGACCCCTAAACAAGCGACCCTTATCTTTATTTAACACTAAGACTAACGGGCTATACCGCCAGCCCATGCCCATTAGGCCCATTACGTACTAGTTTTGCTCTGTCATTGTTGTTTGTTTCATGTCGACCCGATTGTGTTGTGCCTATATGTGTTCCTTATGCGGTTACCGTTATGGCAATGCGCCTAATTTGTGTGTATGGCATGCAAACTGATTGATGTGTTGTGAATGTGCCGGTGTCAGAAACTGAACTTGCTAGCTTGGTAAGAATTGTTTCATATTTCTGTAACTCTCTCATATTGCGGCACCATTTCAAGCCAAGTTTATTTGTATGATGCAATGAAAACCTCAATATAGATTGTTGCGTTCCCATAAGGAGGCGTCAGGGCGCAGCAAAGCCCCCAAAACGTTTCTAGTCTGTTTGCACGGGCGCTGCATGATACAGGATTGGCGTCAAGCAACTCCTATGATCCGAATATGGCAAAGCCCTCTTCGATCCACCCGGCGTCACGATCTGATGTTCACATTGATGCGAATGAAGCAGACGGCAAGTCGAGGGAAACAAAATACTCCCTCCATTCCTAAATATATATAAGCCTTTTTAGAGATTCAACTACAGATTACATACGGAGCAAAATGAGTGAATTTAGACTCTAAAGTACATTCATATACATCCGTGGTGAAATCTCAAAAAGGGCTTGTATTTAGAAACAAAGGGAGTATTTGCACCCGCAGAAAAAAAGGGAGTATTTGCGACCTGGATTGGACCCTTGCCAGCATACGAGTTGCTGAAACCACGTAAGCACACCCAACCACAGCAACGGTGGCTACACAACACAACACAACGGTCCCACTCCAACGTTGAATGAGCAAGGCACTCGATTACGTTCCAAACCACAATCCAAGGCGTCACAATTACAGAATAAATAGCAGGTCCGTCCTCCTTTCTCTTTCTACACACAAAAAATAATTTCGCAACGGTCGCTCTCCTGGGCAGGGAGACAGACATACAGTGGACACAAGCACACACCACCAGACGAATTTATATGCCCCTGGGCCCTCTCACCGGATGCAAGTCGGCAAGGTGAAGCCGTGGCAAACGAAGAAGAGGGCGATGTATACTATTACAAGGAGGAGGAGTATCAACGCGGCCCTGCAGGAAAGAAAAAGGAGGAAATATATGAGATGCTTAATTTTTGCCGACAAGAGGTTGAAAAGGCAGCCGACTAAAGAGAACATCAGTTGGTTTAGGTAGCCACCCTTGGTAGATAAATACAAGTCTCTGTTAGGTCATGTAAACTGCGCAAGCAAGCTGCTTGGCACAGAAAAAACAGAGCAGCTTCAGACTAAACCTACACTTCAAGTTCATATAGCACATGGCTTCAAGTATATTGAGAGATGATTCATAACATACAGTGTATACAACATGTTCCATATCAGGGTAATCTACTTATTCACATACAGCAATTTCCAGTCTTTGTGCCCACCAGAAGATAACCTATGTCAGAATCTACGCTGCTCACTTTGTTATTGACAAAACTAACAAGTACTGATGTACATACAGGGGCCAGTCTATGTTGCACTCAAAATACTGCCACAAAGTCGCATTCACTAATCCTGAATAAAACCCTGTCAGAAAGTGCTTACTGCACAAATGTTACGAGTGCGACAAAACTGCAGCTTTCACTTCGCATAGATTGAAGTGAATATGAGGACAACTGGGGAAAAGTTTATGGTGGGTGCAAGAGATTGGCGCAGAGAAGTTCATTAACCAAGCACAGTAACTCATGGAATGAAAAATGAGTGTAAAAAATTAATAGGAGAGGACTACATACGTGAGTTTGACATTTCTCCACCAAGTTGTGCTTCTGTAGCGGCGAGCCTGTCTTTTGAATCGAACTGTATTCCCTTGCATAGTTGTAGTCTTGTCCACCAATAGGTCTAAACGGTCACCTCTTTCAAGGACTTTATCAATATTATCAATCATAACACTCCTAACCTGCAAGAGAATAATGAAGAGTAGGTATCATTCTGAACTGACAAATCTATCGGGTAACATGCATCTGACACGGAAGCAATGCAAGTCTGACAACTAGCAATTTAAACAAAATGCCAGTTCAAGTACACAACAGACCACTGCATGTTTACTAGATTTAAGAATGCCAGCATGAGCTCAATTAACTTCTAGAACATAAGCTTTTCAATATTATACTCCAGGAAACACCTGCATATTGGCCAAAATATATCTATGGTGTTCACAAAATAAAACTGAAAAAGAAGGCTATACCTGACTGATTTCGCCTCTCATACGGTTGATTTGATCTGCACTAGGGTCATTTGAATAGTAGTCCATTTGCTGACTGAGAACCCTTGAGAATTCGTCATTCATTGCATAAGCAAGAGCTGTCAGCGCAGCACGGCCATATGTCTTAACAAACTTTCCATGGATATCCTCGAGGAAAGCAAATGGGATACGCCCTACAACAAAAATTAGCTCAGAAGGAGATTGCTACGTGATGCATATCACAAGAGGGACATAGTAAGCCGCAGAGATAAAATCTACAGGTGTGAACCTTTAGACATCAGTCAATGCTTAATGTGATAGATTTGGTTAGCACATAATAAACTCAATTTGGTACAGGGGATTTGACAGATTGCTGTTAGCAAAGAGCTCGACAGTATACCATGCGGCCAAGCAGAGCCAACTTAGCTTAAATACCTCTGATTGAACATCAAACAATCATCACCATCCGCACCAAACTCCATATACTACAAGGAATAGACTACGAATTACAGCAGAGTATTGCCAAAATCGCACAATTTTCCAGACTAGATGCTTACTTTCTTAGGCTCGATAATAATGTGCAATTCGAGGTGGCAGATTTTAAAAAGATGAGACAGCTAGAGTTAGCTAAACGATAAACACTAGCAGCACTTTCACAGCATCTAATGCGTTTGACCTCAAGGTCAAAATCCAGGCGGGCAGCCTGGACTCCATGTATCCTCGAACGGACGGCAATTGGCGAGCCCTGAATCAATCCGAACAATTTGCCCCGTTTGACCCGATCTAGCAATCCCCCAAAACAGGCCTGCAACGACTGGAGCAGCAGCAGCAGACAGAGACCGGGGACGCGCGTACTGACAAACCCCAGCACAGCACAGCACATTAAATTCCCCCGGATCTCCGATATTCCCCCGCTGACGAAACCAAAACCCCAGAGAGATTCGAAATTCCCTCCGCCCCAGCCGCTTCCTTCGACTAATAAAGAAAAAAAACAGAGCCGCGGCGCTCCGGCGAGCAGATGGGGGAGAGATAGGAGGGAGGGGTGGGGCGGGGCTTACGTCCGGCGGCGTCGTCGGCCATGCAGAGGGCGGTGATGCCGTCGGTGCGCTTGGCGTGGAAGACGTAGCGGTCCTGGGTGTAGGAGACGTGGCTGTCGGCGCCGCCGCCGGGGAGGCGCTCGAGGACCTGGCGCGCGACGGCGCCCGCGTTGGTCGCCGCCGCGCTGTGCTCCGCCAGCACCGTCGCGCCCCGCGCCACCACCGCGTACAGGATCGGCATCCCGCCGCTCCTCCTCCCGCCTCTGCCGTGTGGACTCTGCTCTTCTTTCTTTCTTTCCTCGGGGGCAGGGGGAGGAGAAAGGGGAGGGAGGGAGGGAGGGGAGACGGGGTATGTAGGTAGGCAGGAGTAGGAGTAGGATGATCTGGCAGCAGCGAGGGACAGCTCGGGTTGGGTGGAGCCGTTGTTTAATTGGCCGCGGGGCCCGGTGAGCCGACGTGAGCTGTTGCGGTTGGGCGCGGCCTCGGCTCGCTGGCCGCCCCGGGTTCGCTGGGCTGGGGCTTGGGGAACGTAGTCCGGCTCGGGCCCGTTCCTGTCCTTGGGATTTAGTATTTTTTTTTGAGAAATGACCTTGGGAATTCTCCAACGTGCTCTGCACTCTGGCACGCGTGAAAAAACCACAAAATTGGCCCTTAGGCCAAAGTTCAGCGCAAAATGACCTCGTTTTTAAAATATTTCACAAAATGGCCCTACCTGCATGACGCTCGTGCCCGGAGCGCCATGCTAAATTACATAACGCCCCGGTCAAGGACTCCATACACGTCAGCGCTGACCACCACGTCGGCCTGGCCTTGGGTGCATGACGCCGCGGCCCAGGGCGCCATGCTCTGTAGCACGACGCCCCGCCCTTGGGTGCCATACCCCTTCACTTATCCCTGCCCGCATCCTCTCCTCTCTGCTTCGTTCTTCCCTCCTCTCTGTTTCTTTCCCCCACCATGGCGCCCCTCAATTCACGCCTCCCTCTCCCCACTCAAGTGCTGTGGATCTGAGCCAAAAATCGGTGGATCTGGTTGTCCTTCCAATCCCGAAGGTATTCTCCTCCCTTTCCCCTCTTTCTATTGGTTTGATTTGGGTGAAACCCTGGTTCATCCTTTTCTTGAAATTATCATTGGATTTTAGTGTGATAATGTAGGCATTAGTGTGATTTAGGATATGTATGGCTTAGGATATGTATGATATAGAATAATGAAAGTGCTATGAATTTGGTTAGGATATGTACGCACATATATGGTGTATGGAAGAATTAGTGTAAAATTAGGAAGGCGGATGGATGGATATTTGCAATTATTGCAAATATATGGTGTATGATACTGTAGAAAATTATATGCACATATATTGTGTATGGAAGAAGAATTAGTGTAGAAATTTTGCACATGTATGTATGTTTTTGCACTAGTGTGAATATTTGCAAATGTCAACGGGGCTTAGCATATACATTTGTAATTTGCATGATGGCTTCTCTTATCCATCCATCGTACGATCAATTGCATTGTGGACGGTTCATGGCAGATGAAGGAAGGGTTTTTGATCGGCTTCACCTGAGGTCCGATTCGGTTCAGTTCATCATACGCTCGCCCCTGCTGTCTTTTGAGTTGCTATTATGTGTATGCATGATGATTAATAAGGCCCCACTATGATATCGAACTACGATATTATATAGATTGTGAATATATTATCATACAGTAGTATCATATCGAACTACGATATTATAGATTGTGAATACAGTACTAGTACTTTATAAATGCGTGGTGTCATGGGAGCAAGTCTGACAGTAAGAATAGGGGGTACGTAGGAGGAGGCAAGGCCCTAGCTACGGCAAGGTTGTGCACGCAAGATTTACGAGTTCAGGCCCTTCTCGGAGGAAGTAATAACCCTACGTCTCGGTGCCCCGAGGCTTTATCGACTGGATTATGCGTGAGAGTTACAGGGGTGCGAACCCTTGTGCCAGAGGAGGGGGTGGCTTATATAGAGTGCGCCAGGGCCCTCCAGCCCTCAGTTACACAGGGTTCAATGTATGTTTAAGGCAGGGGTGTTACTGGTAATGCTAGCAATAAATGACTATAATGATCTTTAAGACTACGGAGTGAATGCCTGACCGTTGCCATCCTGGGGTGGCTTTAGATCTTCTGTTCTTCGAGTGATTCTTCGTATGGTCGAGTGGAATTGGGGTATCCAAGTGAGATAGCTGGTCGAGTGGATTGCACTCCTAGGTGATTTCAGTCGGTATCTTCTATTGTACTTTGAATGTTCTTGACTCTAGGGTAGTGTCCTTGGGTAGGGCGTCTAGGTCAGGCCTATGACCTTACCCTAGGTACATATCATCGTTATTAGCCCCCGAATGGATTGAGGTCCGAGTGAAGAAGGGTTGAAGTTGGTTCCAACTCGATTCCATGCTTCAGAGGCATTTCACTGGAGTCTGGAAATCATGTTGAAGCTTCAACCTTGTTTCAGTCGCCTTGATCAATTCAGAGGTCCTCGAGTGAATTACAGTGATAATCTACGAGTGTTGTTATGGTGCGAAATCTTTGGCGTGATTGGTTGCTCTGCAGTTTCCGGATCTCACGGGATTCGAAATTTTGGAGAAGCGCGCGGGACGGAGCGTGGCGCAGTAAGCGGAATGGACAGACATAGGCTCCTCGATTTTCGTGCCGTCTTTTTCGCCATGTGTTGGGTGAGCGTCTGCTGCGGGATGCGATAAGATCGTCTAGATCCACCGGTCAGCCACTCGGAAGCAGCCTCATAAAGAGCGCTTGGGCCGATGTGATGCACAGTGTGCCTCATTCGGTCCTGTTCTCCTTTGCCTCTCCACCGCGCATCTCTCTGCTCTTGTTGCCTCCGTCCAGTCCGCGAGTACTCCGCTGACATGGGGAAGGATAAGACCGCGGCCCTGGAGCGCGTGAAGAAGGTGTCGGCAGCGGTGAAAGGCAAGAAGACGGCTCAGGGGTCATCGTCGCGGTCCGGTCTGCCTCCTGCTTGGGTCCAGGGGGACTGGATCCGCTCCACAATCGTGCAGGAAGACTTGGAGAGGCTCGCCGAGGACGATATGATTGCTGACAAATCTTGGAGGTTGCCGGAGGGGGAATCTGAGCCCCAGCCGCGCGAGGGTGAGCGCGTCCTCCTCACCACTCACGTTGATCGGGGGTTTTCTCTTCCTCCGCATCCGTTCTTTCGAGGTTTCTTGAACTTTTTGGTGCCCAGATTCACCATTCCCCCCAACACAATCATATATCTTGCCGCATACATCTCTTTGTGCGAAAACTTTCTGGGCTGCCAACCACACTGGGGTCTCTTCAAACACATCTTCACTTGTCGCTCCCAGACGGTGAAGAAAGCGAATCCGACTGACAAAAAGATGCGCATGATCCAGATGTGCGGGGGTTTAGGGGTTCAAACTAGGTGTAGAAGCACTTTTCCTTCCATGACCCTTCCCGAGTCAGTCCGCAGATGGCAGTCGACCTGGTTCTACTGCAAAGACGTCCCGACTCCTGGTCAGTCGACCGGTCTCCCCCCTTTCACTGTGGAGCGACTCTGCCAACCTTCTTCACTGATTGTGACCCCAGAGGAGAAAGGCGAGGTGTCTCTTTTAGTCGACTAAGTCATTAACTTGGTTCGGGAGGGTGTCACTGGCTTGGATCTGCTGGAGGTGCTCCTCAATCGGCGAATCCAGCCTCTCCAAGCCCGTGATCATCCCCTAGAGACACCGCTTGGGTCCACCCAGAGGAGGTCACCGAGGAGACGGTGGCCCAGTGGCTGAGGAGCATTACTAGGAACAAAGGTAACCCCAGGGGGTCCAGGAGGATTCGGTCATTCGACGCCGAACATGAGCCAGAAGAGGTCAGGCTCAAAAATCCTGAGTGTTTTCTCCTTCCGATATGCAATTGTTCTTGAATCCGAGTGATACTTGTAGTTTTGTCTTGCAGATTTATACCAAGATGTATTCGATGCCAAACGGGGAACAACTCTAGGAGGGAGAGGAGAGCACAGATGAAAGTGCCGATTGGCGATCTGGAGATGATAGTGAAGATGACAGTGATGACTCGAGCAGCAGCGAGGAGGTTGACTCGCTGCCCCGCTCAGAGCGCCGCTCCAAACAATCCCAAGATCCTGCAGGTGCGCGGCAAGGCAGTTCCACCAAGCACGCAAGCACCAAAGCGCACTCGGACCTCAACTCTAGATCCGTCGGAGAAGGCCGCTAAGAAGCCCAAGGTTGTCCCACCAAAACCTCGGAAGGCCCTGCCCAAGATCAAGGTGGATGTTCTTGTTGCTTCTGCTAAGTGCTCGTTTCTTCTCTTTGTCTTCTATGTTATTGTTGACTCATTCGCTTGCATGACTGAGTGAATTTCGGAGCTTTCAATGCTGCTACCTCTGGGACTTCCATGGACATTGATAAGGAGTAGGACGATGTGGAAACTTTAGACGTGACCACCTCTCGGGCAGGTACATCTCCACAGTCATGCTCTTACTTCATCAACTGTTCTAATGGTCGACTGGTTTGTAGTGCCACCAAATTTTATTCAACTTCCAGATGATGACGATGATGAATAAGCGCCATCAAGGAACACATGGAGAAGGGACGGGACTCTGAGCAAGAAGGTGCCTGCCAGCCAAGTGTCCCACTAGACATCAACATCAGAGCCAGTCGTTCAACAACTTGGAGACTTAGTTCAGACTTATGTTTCTTTTGCTGATCCTTTGTCGACTAACCAGCCTTCGGCGTCGACTGCTCAAGCCCCTATTCCGACTATGCAACTTCAATCTTCAGCTCCTTCAGCTACCTCATCTGTTCCACTGACCCCTCTTTTTGTTACTCATCACGTCCCGGAGGACCAGGTAGGTGCTGCCAAGGAAGTCATGCTCCAAGCAGGCTTAATGATGGACCGAATGAAGGCGGTGTACGAAACCAGCAAGGCTTCCTATGACGCCAGCTCCGCCCTTCAAATCAATGTTCGAGTAAGTGGGATTGTAAGTTGATTTCCGATTGGTTTCCAACTTAACCTTTGCTCTGCTAGGATATGCTATCTGAAAACTGCTGCTTTATTATTCGTAAGATGTCCGTGGATGAGCGTTTTGGAACCTTACAGTACAAAAAAAGACACATTCGTGACATTTTGGGCCGAACAAATTTTTTTTGTCATACTTATGACACTTCTATGATGATAATTGTGACAAAACCCGGTATCGTCATAGATGTGGTGGGGTCCTACTTCTATGACAAAAAATCATGATAGAAAATGGGCTTTTCGTCCTGGGAGGGTCAGAGACGCAGCTGCATGACATTCTTTGGGCCGTCTATGACGGAAAAAGCCGTGGTAGAAGCGAGGGCGAGGAAAATATCGGGGTGTTCCCGGTTACGGTGGGTGGTCGGGGCCGTGTGATGCGCGTTTCTCTCGTACACGCACGCGCATGGGTGTGAGGCGTTGGGCTCTAATTGAACCCGAGCGAGGCGTTGGGCTCTAACTGAACCCGAGCGATTGCACTGCTGGCTACGCGTTACTGAACTCAAGCGATCGATCGATGGATGTTAACTGAACCCGATCGAGCGATTCCTTCGCTACTGCTGCTAATTGAAGCCGATCGATGTTGCCTCTGGATGAACAGTGACGTTGCTGGGGGTTTGGATGAACAGTTCCCGGTGGGGGTGGATGAACAGGCCCCGTGGTGTTGCCTCTGGATGAACAGTGAGCGTTGCTGGGGGGTTTGGATGAACAGTTCCCGGTGGGGGTGGATGAACAGGACCCCGTGGTGTTGCCTCTGGATGAACAGGACCCTGATCGATCGAGCCGGTTGGGGCTGGATGAACAGGACCCCGTGAAGGGTTGGATGAATAGGACCACCCCGTGGAGGGTAGGATGGACAATAGACGGTGGAGGGCTGGATGAACAGTAGCCCGTGGAGGGGTGGTTGAATAGGAGCCCGTGGAGAGGGCTGGTTCAACAGTAGCTGGTGGAGTAGCGCGCGGTGGAGGCTGGATGAACATGAGCTCGTGGATGAACAGTCGCAGGTGGAGGCTGGAGGAGGTCGAGGTGGATGAACAGTAACCCGTGGAGGCTGGAGGGGGTCGACGGTGGAGATGAACAGTATCCCGTAGAGTCCCGTTTTGCGGTACGCCACACCCCTCCCGATGAACATGACCCCCGTTTCGACCGTAGCACTTCAACACAAGTTCGTTTCCTCCGTTTTGCGATACGCCATACCCCTCCCGATCAACAAGACCCCCGTTTCGACCGTAGGAGGTCCGTTTCCTCCGTTTTGCGTTACGCCAGACCCCTCCCGATGAACAGGATCCCGTTTTGACCGTGGCCGGTCGAACACAAGGCTGTTTCCTCCGTTCTGCAGTACGCCAGGCCTCGTTTCCATCGACTATTCTGTCCAAGCCCTCCCGATGAACACGACGACACATTCTGTTCCGACCCAGCCGATTGGCTCCCCATGAACACGACGACGACACAGTTTCTCCGTTCCGACCCAGCCATGTACATGAGCCCTGGTCGTATGTATGCGTGAGTAGGTGTTCGAGACCCTGCCCGTATGTACATACGTGGCCGTATTTTCTTTCTTGCACACTGGCCGCTGTACGTACGTGTACATGCTACGTGCGCGCCTCTACTATGACACGTGCGCGCCTCTACATCGACCAGTATGTACGTACACATTCACGACCAGAATGACAATGCTACGTACGCTTCGACTAGGTGGGTCCCGACTGTCAGGCACTTCCTTGCGTGCGAAGATGTAGCTGGTGGGTCCCAGCAGTCAGGGGGCGAATCGTTTTTTTTTGCCCAGACGCACTTCCTTGCGTGCGAAGATGGAGCTGGTGGGTCCCAGCAGTCAGGGGGACGAATCGTTTTTTTTTTGCCCAGACGCACTTCCTTGCGTGCATAGATGTAGCTGGTGGGTCTCAGCAGTCAGGGGGAAACGTTTTTTTGCGAAATACGGTGGCCCGTCCGGTGGGTCCCCGCTGTCAGGTGGATGAATAATTATTTTGTGCGTAATAAGGAGGCACTTCCTTGCTGCGGCCGTGGACCCAGCTGTCGGCCTCTCCACGTACAGTCCACGTCTGATGGAAGCCGTTCCATGGCCACGTTGACCACACAGCGCCGAGAGCACTAGGGCGGTGGACGACGGCGAGGCCCAGGAAGGGGACAACGCGGAGCCGGGGAAGACGCGACAGTGGAAACCCGGGCGGAGAGGAGTACGAGGGTTCACTGGTTCGGCTGCGGTGTGAGGCCGCCGTCGCCGTAGGGCCTGGCCAGCGATGGGAATAGTAGGGGGCGGTGATGTTGGGGAACGTTGCAGAAAACAAAAAATTTCCTACGGTTTCACCAAGATCCATCTAGGAGTTCATCTAGCAACGAGTGATTAGATGCATCTACGTACCTTGTAGATCGCGAGCGGAAGCGTTCAAAGAACGGGGATGAGGGAGTCGTACTCGTCGTGATTCGAATCACCGAAGATCCTAGCACCGAACGGACGGCACCTCCGCGTTCAACACACGTACGGAACAGCCACGTCTCCTCCTTCTTGATCCAGCAAGGGGGAAGGAGAGGTTGAGGGAGATGGCACCAGCAGTAGCACGACGGCGTGGTGTAGATGGAGCTGCAGTACTCCGGCAGGGCTACGCCAAGCACTATGGAGGAGGAGGAGGTGTTGGAGAGGGAGAGGGAGGCACCAAAGATCAAGGTAAGAAGTCCTCCATCTCCCCACTATATATAGGAGGGCCAGGGGGGGCGCCGGCCCTAGGAGATCTAATATCCTAGGGGGGTGCGGCCAAGGGGAGGAATCCCTCCTCCCCAAGGCACCTAGGAGGTGCCTTCCCCTCCTAGGACTCTTCCTCCTTGAAACCCTAGGCGCATGGGCCTCTTGGGGCTGGTGCCCTTGGCCCATGTAGGCCAAGGCGCACCCCCTACAGCCCATGTGGCCCCCTGGGGCAGGTGGCCCCACCCGGTGGACCCCCGGGACCCTTCCGGTGGTCCCGGTACAATACCGGTGACCCCGAAACTTGTCCCGATGCCCGAAATAGCACTTCCTATATATAATTCTTTACCTCCGGACCATTCTGGAACTCCTCGTGACTTCCGGGATCTCATCCGGGACTCCGAACAACATTCGGGTTACTGCATATACATATCCCTATAACCCTAGCATCACCGAACCTTAAGTGTGTAGACCCTACGGGTTCGGGAGACATGTAGACATGACCGAGATCGCTCTCCGGTCAATAACCAACAGCGGGATCTGGATACCCATGTTGGCTCCCACATGCTCCTCGATGATCTCATCGGATGAACCACGATGTCGAGGATTCAAGCAACCCCGCATACAATTCCCTTCGTCAATCGGTATGTTACTTGCCCGAGATTCGATCGTCGGTATCCCAATACCTCGTTCAATCTCGTTACCGGCAAGTCACTTTACTCGTACCGTAATGCATGATCCCGTGACTAGACACTTGGTCACTTTGAGCTCATTATGATGATGCATTACCGAGTGGGCCCAGTGATACCTCTCCGTCATACGGAGTGACAAATCCCAGTCTTGATCCGTGTCAACCCAACAGACACTTTCGGAGATACCCGTAGTATACCTTTATAGTCACCCAGTTACGTTGTGACGTTTGGTATACCCAAAGCACTCCTACGGTATCCGGGAGTTACACGATCTCATGGTCTAAGGAAAAGATACTTGACATTGGAAAACTCTAGCAAACGAACTATATGATCTTGTGCTATGTTTAGGATTGGGTCTTGTCCATCACATCATTCTTCTAATGATGTGATCTCGTTATCAATGACATCCAATGTCCATAGTCAGGAAACCACGACTATCTGTTGATCAATGAGCTAGTCAACTAGAGGCTTACTAGGGACATGTTGGTGTCTATTATTCACACATGTATTACGATTTCCGGATAACACAATTATAGCATGAATAAAGACAATTATCATGAACAAGGAAATATAATAATAATGCTTTTATTATTGCCTCTAGGGCATATTTCCAACAGTCTCCCACTTGAACTAGAGTCAATAATCTAGTCACATTGTGATGAATCGAACACCCATGGAATTCTGGTGTTGATCATGTTTTGCTCTAGGGAGAGGTTTAGTCAACGGATCTGCTACATTCAAGTTCGTATGTATTTTACAAATATCTATGTCTCCATCTTGAACATTTTCACGAATGGAGTTGAAGCGACGCTTGATGTGCCTTGTCTTCTTGTGAAACCTGGGCTCCTTGGCAAGAGCAATAGCTCTAGTGTTGTCACAGAAGAGCTTGATCGGCCCCGACGCATTGGGTATGACTCCTAGGTCGGTGATGAACTCCTTCACCCAAATTGCTTCATGCGCTGCCTCCGAGGCTGCCATGTACTCCGCTTCACATGTAGATCCCGCCATGACGCTCTGCTTGCAACTGCACCAGCTTACTGCCCCACCATTCAAAATATACACGTATCCGGTTTGTGACTTTGAGTCATTCAGATCTGTGTCGAAGCTAGCGTCGACGTAACCCTTTACGACGAGCTCTTCGCCACCTCCATAAACGAGAAACATTTCCTTAGTCCTTTTCAGGTACTTCAGGATATTCTTGACCGCTGTCCAGTGTTCCTTGCCGGGATTACTTTGGTACCTTCCCACCAAACTTTCGGCAAGGTTTACATCAGGTCTGGTACACAGCATCGCATACATAATAGAACCTGTGGCTGAGGCATAGGGGATGACACTCATCTCTTCTATATCTTCTGCCGTGGTCGGACATTGAGCTGAGCTCAATTTCACACCTTGCAACACAGGCAAGAACCCCTTCTTAGACTGATCCATATTGAACTTCTTCAATATCTTATCAAGGTATGTGCTTTGTGAAAGACCTATGAGGCGTCTTGATCTATCTCTGTAGATCTTGATGCCTAATATATAAGCAGCTTCTCCAAGGTCCTTCATTGAAAAACTCTTATTCAAGTAGGCCTTTATGCTGTCCAAGAGTTCTATATCATTTCCCATCAAAAGTATGTCATCTACATATAATATGAGAAATGCTACAGAGCTCCCACTCACTTTCTTGTAAACGCAGGCTTCTCCATAAGTCTGCGTAAACCCAAACGCTTTGATCATCTCATCAAAGCGAATGTTTCAACTCCGAGATGCTTGCACCAGCCCATAAATCGAGCGTTGGAGCTTGCACACCTTGTCAGCATTCTTAGGATCGACAAAACCTTCCGGCTACATCATATACAATTCTTCCTTAAGGAAACCATTAAGGAATGCCGTTTTGACGTCCATTTGCCATATTTCATAATCATAGAATGCGGCAATTGCTAACATGATTCGGACGGACTTTAGCTTCGCTACTGGTGAGAAAGTCTCATCGTAGTCAACCCCTTGAACTTGTCGATAACCCTTAGCGACAAGGCGAGCTTTATAGATGGTCACATTACCATCCGCGTCTGTCTTCTTCTTAAAGATCCATTTATTTTCTATGGCTCGCCGCTCAACGGGCAAGTCAGTCAAAGTCCATACTTCGTTTTCATACATGGATCCTATCTCGGATTTCATGGCTTCTAGCCATTTGTCGGAATCCGGGCCCGCCATCGCTTCTTCATAGTTCGAAGGTTCACCGTTGTCTAATAACATGATTTCCAAGACAGGGTTGCCGTACCACTCTGGTGCGGAACGTGTCCTTGTGGACCTTCGAATTTCAGTAGGAGCTTGATCAGAAGTATCTTGATCATTATCATTAACTTCCTCTCTAGTCGGTGCAGGCACCTCAGGAACATTTTCTTGAGTTGCGCCATTTTCCGGTTCAAGAGGTAATACTTCATCAAGTTCCACTTTCCTCCCACTTACTTCTTTCGAGAGAAACTCTTTCTCTAGAAAGGACCCATTCTTTGCAACAAAGATCTTGCCTTCGGATCTGAGTAGAAGGTATACCCAATAGTATCTTTAGGGTATCCTATGAAGACGCATTTTTCCGACTTGGGTTCGAGCTTTTCAGGTTGAAGTTTCCTGACATAAGCATCGCATACCCAAACTTTTAGAAACGACAGCTTAGGTTTCTTCCCAAACCATAATTCAAACGGTGTCGTCTCAACGGATTTCGACGGAGCCCTATTTAAAGTGAATGCGGCAGTCTCTAAAGCATAGCCCCAAAAAGATAGCGGTAAATCGGTAAGAGACATCATAGATCGCACCGTATCTAATAGAGTGCGATTACGACGTTCGGACACACCATTACGCTGAGGTGTTCCAGGCGGCGTTAGTTGTGAAACTATTCCACATTTTCTTAAGTGTGTGCCAAACTCATGACTCAAGTATTCTCCTCCACGATCTGATTGCAGGAACTTGATTTTCCTGTCACGTTGATTTTCAACCTCACTCTGAAATTCCTTGAACTTTTCAAAGGTCTCAGACTTGTGTTTCATTAAGTAGACATACCCATATCTACTCAAGTCATCAATGAGGGTGAGAACATAACGATAGCCACCGCGAGCCTCAACACTCATTGGACCGCACACATCAGTATGTACGATTTCCAATAAGTTGGTTGCTCGCTCCATTGTTCCTGAGAACGGAGTCTTGGTCATTTTACCCATGAGGCATGGTTCGCACGTGTCAAATGATTCGTAATCAAGAGACTCTAAAAGTTCATCAGCATGGAGCTTCTTCATGCGTTTGACACCTATGTGACCAAGGCGGCAGTGCCACAAGTATGTGGGACTATCATTATCAATCTTACATCTTTTGGTACTCACACTATGAATGTGTGTAGCATTACGCTCGAGATTCATTAAGAATAAACCATTCACCATCGGAGCATGACCATAAAACATATCTCTTATATAAATAGAACAACCATTATTCTCGGATTTAAATGAGTAGCCATCTCGAATTAAACGAGATCCTGATACAATGTTCATGCTCAAACTTGGCACTAAATAACAATTATTGAGGTTCAAAACTAATCCCGTGGGTAAATGTAGAGGTAGCGTGCCGACGGCGATCACATCGACCTTGGAACCATTCCCAACGCGCATCGTCACCTCGTCCTTCGCCAGTCTCCGCTTATTCCGCAGCTCCTGCTTTGAGTTACAAATGTGAGCAACTGCACCGGTATCAAATACCCAGGAGCTACTACGAGTACTGGTAAGGTACACATCAATTACATGTATATCACATATACCTTTTGTTTTGCCGGCCTTCTTGTCCGCTAAGTATTTGGGGCAGTTCCGCTTCCAGTGACCACTTTCCTTGCAATAAAAACACTCAGTCTCGGGCTTGGGTCCATTCTTTGGCTTCTTCCCGGCAGCTTGCTTGCCGGGCGCGGCAACTCCCTTGCCGTCCTTCTTGAAGGCTTTCTTACCCTTGCCCTTCTTGAACTTAGTGGTTTTATTCACCATCAACACTTGATGTTCCTTCTTGACTTCTACCTCTGCTGATTTCAGCATTGCAAATACTTCAGGAATGGTCTTTTCCATCCCCTACATATTGAAGTTCATCACAAAGCTCTTGTAGCTCGGTGGAAGCGACTGAAGGATTCTGTCAATGACCGCGTCATTCGGGAGATTAACTCCCAGCTGAGTCAAGCGGTTATGTAACCCAAACATTGTGAGTATGTGCTCACTGACAGAACTATTTTCCTCCATCTTACAGCTGAAGAATTTGTCGGAGACTTCATATCTCTCGACCCAGGCATGAGCTTGGAAAACCATTTTCAGCTCTTCGAACATCTCATATGCTCCGTGTCTCTCAAAACGCTTTTGGAGCCCCGGCTCTAAGCTGTAAAGCATGCCGCACTGAACGAGGGAGTAATCATTAGCACGAGACTGCCAAGCGTTCATAACGTCTTGTTCTGCAGGGAGAACAGGTGCATCACCTAGCGGTGCTTGTAGAACATAATCTTTCTTGGCAGCTATGAGGATGATCCTCAGGTTCCGGACCCAGTCCGTATAGTTGCTGCCATCGTCTTTCAGCTTGGTTTTCTCTAGGAACGCGTTGAAGTTGAGGACTACGTTGGCCATTTGATCTACAAGACATATTGTAAATATTTTTAGACTAAGTTCATGATAATTAAGTTCATCCAATCAAATTATTCAATGAACTCCCACTTAGATAGACATCCCTCCTGTCATCTAAGTATAACATGATCTGAGTTAACTAGGCTGTGTCCGATCATCACGTGAGACGGACTAGTCAACGTCGGTGAACATCTTCATGTTGATCGTATCTTCTATACGACTCATGCTCGACCTTTCGGTCTTCTGTGTTCCGAGGCCATGTCTGTACACATGCTAGGCTCGTCAAGTCAACCTAAGTGTTTGCATGTGTAAATCTGTCTTACACCCGTTGTATGTGAACGTTAGAATCTATCACACCCGATCATCACGTGGTGCTTCGAAACAACGAACTGTCGCAACGGTGCACAGTTAGGGGGAACACTTTCTTGAAATTATTATGAGGGATCATCTTATTTACTACCGTCGTTCTAAGCAAACAAGATGAAAAACATGATAAACATCACATGCAATCAAATAATAATAGTGACATGATATGGCCAATATCACATAGCTCCTTTGATCTCCATCTTGGGGCTCCATGATCATCTTGTCACCGGCATGACACCATGATCTCCATCATTGTGTCTCCATGAAGTTGCTTGCTAACTATTACTTCTACTACTATGGCTAACGTGTTTAGCAATAAAGTAAAGTAATTTACATGGCGTTTCTCAATGACACGCAGGTCATACAAAAAATATAGACAACTCCTATGGCTCCTGCCGGTTGTCATACTCATCGACATGCAAGTCGTGATTCCTATTACAATAGCATGAACATCTCATACATCACATATAGATCATTCATCATTCATCACAACTTTGGCCATATCATATCACAAAGCACTTGCTGCAAAAACAAGTTAGACGTCCTCTAATTGTTGTTGCAAGTTTTACGTGGCTGAAGTAGGGTTCTAGCAAGAACGTTTTCTTACCTACGTGAAAGCCACAACGTGATTTGTCAACTTCTATTTACCCTTCATAAGGACCCTTTTCATCGAATCCGCTCCAACTAAAGTAGGAGAGACAGACACCCGCCAGCCACCTTATGCAACTTGTGCATGTTAGTCGGTGGAACCGGTCTCACGTAAGCGTACGTGTAAGGTTGGTCCGGGCCGCTTCATCCCACAATACCGTTGAAGCAAGATAAGACTAGTAGCAGCAAGAAAGTTGACAACATCAACGCCCACAACAAATTGTGTTCTACTCATGCAAGAGAACTACGCATAGACCTAGCTCATGATGCCACTGTTGGGGAACGTTGCAGAAAACAAAAAATTTCCTACGGTTTCACCAAGATCCATCTAGGAGTTCATCTAGCAACGAGTGATTAGATGCATCTACGTACCTTGTAGATCGCGAGCGGAAGCGTTCAAAGAATGGGGATGAGGGAGTCGTACTCGTCGTGATTCGAATCACCGAAGATCCTAGCACCGAACGGACGGCACCTCCGCGTTCAACACACGTACGGAACAGCCACGTCTCCTCCTTCTTGATCCAGCAAGGGGGAAGGAGAGGTTGAGGGAGATGGCACCAGCAGCAGCACGACGGCGTGGTGTAGATGGAGCTGCAGTACTCCGGTAGGGCTACGCCAAGCACTATGGAGGAGGAGGAGGTGTTGGAGAGGGAGAGGGGGGCACCAAAGATCAAGGTAAGAAGTCCTCCATCTCCCCACTATATATAGGAGGGCCAGGGGGGCGCCGGCCCTAGGAGATCTAATCTCCTAGGGGGTGCGGCCAAGGGGAGGAATCCCTCCTCCCCAAGGCACCTAGGAGGTGCCTTCCCCTCCTAGGACTCTTCCTCCTTGAAACCCTAGGCGCATGGGCCTCTTGGGGCTGGTGCCCTTGGCCCATGTAGGCCAAGGCACACCCCCTACAGCCCATGTGGCCCCCCGGGGCAGGTGGGCCCACCCGGTGGACCCCCGGGACCCTTCCGGTGGTCCCGGTACAATACCGGTGACCCCAAAACTTGTCCCGATGCCCGAAATAGCACTTCCTATATATAATTCTTTACCTCCGGACCATTCTGGAACTCCTCGTGATGTCCGGGATCTCATCCGGGACTCCGAACAACATTCAGGTTACTTCATATACATATCCCTATAACCCTAGCGTCACCGAACCTTAAGTGTGTAGACCCTACTAGTTCGGGAGACATGTAGACATGACCGAGATCGCTCTCCGGTCAATAACCAACAACGGGATCTGGATACCCATGTTGGCTCCCACATGCTCCTCGATGATCTCATCGGATGAACCACGATGTCGAGGATTCAAGCAACCCCGCATACAATTCCCTTCGTCAATCGGTATGTTACTTGCCCGAGATTCGATCGTCGATATCCCAATACCTTGTTTAATCTCGTTACCGGCAAGTCACTTTACTCGTACCGTAATGCATGATCCCGTGACCAGACACTTGGCCATTTTGAGCTCATTATGATGATGCATTACCGAGTGGGCCCAGTGATACCTCCCCGTCATACGGAGTGACAAATCCCAGTCTTGATCCGTGTCAACCCAACAGACACTTTCGGACATACCCGTAGTATACCTTTATAGTCACCCAGTTACGTTGTGACGTTTGGTATACCCAAAGCACTCCTACGGTATCCGGGAGTTACACGATCTCATGGTCTAAGGAAAAGATACTTGACATTGGAAAACTCTAGCAAACGAACTATACGATCTTGTGCTATGTTTAGGATTGGGTCTTGTCCATCACATCATTCTCCTAATGATGTGATCTCGTTATCAATGACATCCAATGTCCATAGTCAGGAAACCATGACTATCTGTTGATCAACGAGCTAGTCAACTAGAGGCTTACTAGGGACATGTTGGTGTCTATTATTCACACATGTATTACGATTTCCGGATAACACAATTATAGCATGAATAAAGACAATTATCATGAACAAGGAAATATAATAATAATGCTTTTATTATTGCCTCTAGGGCATATTTCCAACAGGTGAGGCCTCCGCGGCAGCACAGCCGGCCACGGGAGGCAGGAGCATGCGGCACGACCGGCGCTGCTTTGGGCGGCTGGAGCAAGAAGACCAGAGATTGAAGAAGCACTACGCTCGTTGGATGAACATCATATGGTCACTGGAGCTAGAATCGTTCATATTAACTAAGTTGACAAAGCACTCCATCCCCGTCAACTTAGTAGGCCCACAAGTCAGCCTCCCACCAAGGTGGGTCCTAACTAGCAGGGGGTATTTATTTTTTTGTGCGTAATAAGGAGGCACTTCCTTGCATGAGAAGATATAACTGGTGGGTCCGACCTGTCAACAGTGGGAACATTTTTTTTCCGTAAAATACAGAGGCCCTTCCGGTGGGTCCCAGCTGTCAGGTGGAGGAATCATTATTTTGCGCGTAATAAGGAGGCATTTCCTTGCATGCGGCCGTGGATCCAGCTGTCAGCCTCTCCACGCACAGTCTACTTCCGATGGTGTCGTTCGTTGACCATGTTGACCACTCCGCGCCGAGCGCATCCAAGGTGGTGAACAACGGTGAGGCCCCGGACAGCAACGAGCCGGAGATGGGAAGACGCGGGAGTAGAGTCGCGGATGGAGAGATGTACGAGGGTTAACTGGTTCTGGTGCGGTGTGGTTCAGCAGTCGGTGGAGAAGAACAGGAGGTGTGGAGGGGTGGAGGGATGGCCTGGCCAACGGTGGAGTAGCGCTTCACAGCGAAGCATGCTAAGCAGAGTTTCTAGTAGCAGGAGGCGGGAGCAGGTGGTCCAGCATCGCTGGAGGAAGAAGACGAGAGATTGAAGATGGCTGCCGGTCGTTGGATGTAAATCCAACGGCTAACGATGTCAGAATCATTTGTTAACTAACTTGACAACGACTTGCATTGGCTTCGGCCTATTGGCCCACATTTCAGCCTTAAAAAATGTGGCACGTATTCAACCCATTTTTTAGAATTTACAGTCTTTTTTTTGCGGGGTAGAATTTACTGTCCATTTGATCTTTTTTTGAATTACAGTCCATTAGCTAGGCTGGGTGAACAAATAATGTAGCGTCCATGTGGTCCATTTATGTTTTTTCCTAAAAAATTACAGGTCATTTGCACTTTCTCGAAATATACGATTTTGCTGGGCTGATTCTAATTATAATGTTGGGGTGGGCGCAACAATGTTATCAAAAAATAAACAGAGGCTGAACATTTTGTTATATATATATATATGTATATATATAATAAGTGATTTATTATTGCATTGGTCATTAAATCTTACCAAGCTTTTGTACACAATTATCAGGATTTTCGTTGCCAAAAAAATCCAGGATTTTATTGTTAAGAAATTATTTTTATAATTTAACAAGATGTGGGATATTGTTTTTTTACATATGTAAGTATCTGTTAAATATATGATGACAATAAAAATAATATATAATAACATGTAAAATAATTTAAATATATATAATATAGTTAGAAGAAAAACATAAGTTGGACCAGGCGTTCCTATTCTTATATAGAAAAATAGAACATACCTCTGCGTTTTCTTCAAAAAATACATAAATTGGGCTGCCGATGTTTCAGGAAAAATAAAACCTCGGATGGGAGGTCCATAGGCCGGTCGATACATGACGGCCCTCAAGAAAATACAAATAGGCCTATGGACCTCCCATCCGAGGTCGTGGGCTGCGCATATTAAAAAAAGCCTAGACGGGGCAGCCCAAAACCCAGCTGATACTTACTGCCCCAGTGATAATAAATGATACCTGCCAGTTCCCCGACTTCCTTGTGAATTTATCTCCTATAGTAACTACGTTGAAGCACCTAAAAAAATGTAACTATATTGACAACTCCGTGGGCCCCAACGTCAGTATAGCATTAGGAGGAAGTATTTTTTTCGATGAGGCACTTGCTTGCGTACGGCCATAGACCTGGTGGGACCTGACTGTCTGCCTCTCCACGTACAGTTGATATGTCTCCAACATATCTATAATTTTTGATTGCTCCATGCTATATTATCTACTGTTTTGGGCATTATTGGGCTTTATTATCCACTTTTATATTATTTTTGGGACTAACCTATTAACCGGAGGCCCAGCCCAGATTTGCTGTTTTATGCCTATTTCGGTGTTTCGAAGAAAAGGAATATCAGACGGAGTCGAAATGGAACGAAATCAACTAGAGAAGTTATTTTTGGAAGGAAACACACCTGATGGACTTGGACCCCACGTCAGGGAAGACACGAGGTGCTCACGAGGGTGGGGTGCGCCCCCCTGTCTCGTGGGACCCCCGTGGCTCCTCCGACGTCCTCCCTGCACCCATATATACCCATGTGACCTAAAACTTCCAGAACGCAAGATAGATCGGGAGTTCCGCCACCAGAAGCCTCTGTAGCCACCGAAAACCAATCGGGACCCTGTTCCGGCACCTTGCCGGAGGGGGGAACCCTCACCGGTGGCCATCTTCATCATCCCAGTGCTCTCCATGACGAGGAGGGAGTAGTTCTCCCTCGGGGCTGAGGGTATGTACCAGTAGCTATGTGTTTGATCTCTCTCTCTCTCTCGTGTTCTTGAGATGATACGATCTTGATGTATCGCGAGCTTTGCTATTATATTTAGATCCTATGATGTTTCTTCCCCCCTCTACTCTCTTGTAATGAATCGAGTTTGCCCTTTGAAGTAATCTTATCGGATTGAGTCTTTAAAGACTTGAGAACACTTGATGTATGTCTTGCCGTGGATATCTGTGGTGACAATGGGATACTGCGTGCCACTTGATGTATGTTAAGGTGACCAACTTGCGGGTTCATGAACCTATGCATAGGGGTTGGCACACGTTTTCGTCGTGATTCTCCGGTAGATCTTTGGGGCACTCTTTGAGGTCCTTTGTGTTGGTTGAATAGATGAATCTGAGATTGTGTGATGCATATCGTATAATCATACCCACGGATACTTAAGGTGACATTGGAGTATCTAGGTGACATTAGGGTTTTGGTTGATTTGTATCTTAAGGTGTTATTCTAGTACGAACTCTAGGGATGTTTGTGACACTTATAGGAATAGCCCAACGGATTGATTGGAAAGAATAACTTTGAGGTGGTTTCGTACCCTACCATAATCTCTTCGTTCGTTCTCCGCTATTAGTGACTTTGGAGTGACTCTTTTTTGCATGTTAAGGGATAGTTTTATGATCCAATTATGTTAGTATTATTGAGGGAACTTACACTAGCGAAAGTATGAGCCCTAGGCCTTGTTTCAATGCATTGCAATACCGTTTACGCTCACTTTTATCGCTTGCTACCTTGCTGTTTTTATATTTTCAGATTACAAAAACTATTATCTACTATCCATATACCACTTGTTTCACCATCTCTTCGCCGAACTAGTGCACCTATACAATTTACCATTGTATTGGGTGTGTTGGGGACACAAGAGACTCTTTGTTATTTGGTTGCAGGGTTGCTTGAGAGAGACCATCTTCCTCCTACGCCTCCTACGGATTGATAAACCTTAGGTCATCCACTTGAGGGAAATTTTCTACTGTCCTACAAACCTCTGCACTTGGAGGTCCAACAACGTCTACAAGAAGAAGGTTGTGTAGTAGACATCAAGCTCTTTTCTGGCGCCGTTGCCGGGGAGGTTAGCGCTTGAAGGTATATCTTTAGATCTTGCAATCGAGTCTTTTAGTTTCTTGTTTTATCACTACTTTAGTTTATAAAAGAAAACTATAAAAAATGGAATTGAGTTTGTCTCATACGCTTCACCTTTTTAATATCTTTCGTAAGTATGATGGAAAGGAAAATTGTGCTCAAGTGCTACAAGAAGAAATCTATAAAATGTTTGGCACTAAATATTTGAATGATGAGCATGACTGCAATGTTGTTAGTATGAATTCCTTGAATATTCATGATGCTAATGATATGCAAAGCCACAAGCTTGGGGAAGCTATGTTTGATGAAGATGATATTTTTTGTCCCCCAAGTTTTGATGAGCAAATTTATTATGATGAAAGCATGCCTCCTTTCTATGATGATTATTGTGATGACACGTATGCTTTAAAGAATAATGATAACCATGAAACTTGTCATCTTGATCTTAATTTTCAATCACATGATAGTTATTTTGTTGAGTTTGTTCCCACTATTATTCATGAGAAGAATTTTGCTTGTGTGGAGAGTAGTAAATTTTGCATGCTTGTAGATCATGAAAAAATGCTTTAGGTGCTGGTTATATTGTTGAATTCATTTATGATGCTAATGAAAATTATTATGAGGGAGGAATATATGCATGTAGGAATTTCAATAATATCAAGTTTCCTCTCTATGTGCTTAAAATTTTGAAGTTATACTTGTTTTACCTTCCTATGCAAGTTGATTCTTGTTCCCATAAGTTGTTTGCTCAGAAAATCCCTATGCATAGGAAGCATGTTAGACTTAAATGTTCTAGTCATATTCTTCATGATGCTCTCTTTATGTTTCAATTCTTATCTTTTATGTGAGCATCGTTGAAATCATCATGCCTAGCTAGGGGCATTAAACGATAGCGCTTGTTGGGAGACAACCCAATTTTATTTTAGTTCCTTGCTTTTTGTTCCTGTTTAGTAATAAGTAATTCATATAGTCTCTGTTTAGATGTGGTTTTTATGCTTTTAATTAGTGTTTGTGCCAAGTAGAACCTTTGGGAAGACTTGGGGAAAGTCTTGTTGATCATGCTGTCAAAAACAGAAACTTTAGCGCTCATGAGAATTGCTGCCATTTTTATTTGAAGAGTTCTATTTAGTTAGTCCTTTTTGCAGATGATTAATAGATAAATTACTCACGTCCAGAAATTTATTTTAGAATTTTTGGGGTTCCAGATCTTGCGCTAGCTACAGATTACTACAGACTGTTCTGTTTTTGACAGATTCTGTTTTTCGTGTGTTGTTTGCTTATTTTGATGAATCTATGGCTAGTAAAATAGTTTATAATCCATAGAGAAGTTGTAATAAAGTAGGTTTAACACCAATATAAATAAAGAATGAGTTCATTACAGTACCTTGAAGTGGTGATTTATTTTCTTATACTAACGGAGCTTACGAGTTTTCTGTTAAGTTTTGTGTTGTGAAGTTTTCAAGTTTTGGGTAAAGATTCGATGGACTATGAAATAAGGAGTGGCAAGAGCCTAAGCTTGGGGATTCCCAAGGCACCCCAAGGTAATATTCAAGGATAGCTAAGAGCCTAAGCTTGGGGATGCCCCGGAAGTCATCCCCTCTTTCGTCTACTTCCATCGATAACTTTAGTTGGAGCTATATTTTTATTCACCACATGATATGTGTTTTGCTTGGAGCGTCAACCTATTTTGTTAGGATTTTCTTGCTGTTATTTATAAAAATGTTTTGCATCTTTTATTTCAATAAAAGTGGCATTGATAGCCTTTACTATGCCTATGTTACAAGTATACATGTTGCTGTTTGAAAACAGAAAGTTTACCGCTGTTGCAATAATTCCCTAGAAAAGTAAGAATGTGATAAAATGTTGAAACCTTTTGCATATTAAGATCTGATAAATTTACTACAGTGGGAATTTTATTTCATATTTTTTGGAGCTAGTGAAGTATAGATGTTGCAACATTCTTTACAGACTATCCTGTTTAGGCAGATTGCTGTTATGTTTGCATTGTTTGCATATGTTTGCTTCTTTAATGATTCTATTTGAGGATAGGACTATTAAATATGCAGAGGAATTTAGTATGAAATGTTGAATAATAATTTTAGCGATTTGCTACAGTAGAGTATGATAAGGTTTTTGCAATGGTTTATACTAACTTATCTCACGAGTCCTTGTTGAGTTTTGTGTGGATGAAGCTTTTGAGATTTAGGGGGACCGTGATATGAGAGGAATTAAAGAGACACAAAAGCTCAAGCTTGGGGATGTCCAAGGCACCCCAAGACAATATTTCAAGAAGTCTCAAGCATCTAAGCTTGGGTATGCCCCGGTAGGCATCCCATCTTTCTTCTTCAACAACTATCGGTTAGTATCGGTTGATCCTAAGTTTTTGCTTCTTCACATGATGTTTGCTATTCTTAGAATGTCATTTTATTTTGCTTTACTTGCTGTTTGAATAGAGTACCAAGATCTGAAATTATTAAATATTAGAGAGTCTTCACATAGTTGCATAATTATTCAACTACCCATTGATCTTCACTTATATCTTTCGGAGTAGTTTGTCATTTGCTCTAGTGCTTCACTTATATATTTTAGAGTATGGTGGTATCTTTATTTTGAAGAAATAGATGAACTCTCATGCTTCACTTAGATTATTTTGAGAGTCTTAAATAGCATGGTAATTTTCTTAAAATCCTAATATGCTAGGTATACAAGATTAATAATAAAATTCTCTTATGAGTGTGTTGAATACTATGAGAAGTCTGATACTTGATAATTGTTTTGAGATATGGAGATGGTGATATTAGAGTCATGCTAGCTGAGTAGTTGTGAATTTGAGAAATACTTGTGTTGAAGTTTGTCATTCCCGTAGCATGCACGTATGGTGAACCGTTATGTGATGAAGTCGGAGCATGATTTATTTATTGATTGTCCTCCTTATGAGTGGCGGTCGGGGACGAGCGATGGTCTTTTCCTACCAATCTATCCCCCTAGGAGCATGCGCATAGTACTTTGTTTCGATAACTAATAGATTTTTGCAATAAGTATGTGAGTTCTTTATGACTAATGTTGAGTCCACGGATTATACGCACTCTCACCCTTCCACCATTGCTAGCCTCTCTAGTACCGCGCAACTTTCGCCGGTACCATAAACCAACCATATACCTTCCTCAAAACAGCCACCATACCTACCTATTATGGCATTTCCATAGCCATTCCGAGATATATATTGCCATGCAACTTTCCACCGTTCCGTTTATTATGACACGCTTCATCATTGTCATATTGCTTTGCATGATCATGTAGTTGACATCGTATTTGTGGCAAAGCCATTGTTCATAATTCTTTCATACATGTCACTCATGAGTCATTGCACATCCCGGTACACCGCCGGAGGCATTCATATAGAGTCATATCCTGTTCTAAGTATCGAGTTGTAATTCTTGAGTTGTAAGTAAATAAAAGTGTGATGATCATCATTATTAAAGCATTGTCCCAGTGAGAAAAGGATGATGGAGACTATGATTCCCCCACAAGTCGGGATGAGACTCCGGACGAAAATAAATAAATAAAAGAGGCCAAAGAAGCCCAAATAAAAAAAGAGAAAGAAAAGAGGCCATAAAAAAGAGAAAAGGCCCAAATAAAAAAATGAGAGAAAAAGAGAGAAGGGACAATGCTACTATCCTTTTACCACACTTGTGCTTCAAAGTAGCACCATGATCTTCATGATAAAGAGTCTCCTATGTTGTCACTTCCATATACTAGTGGGAATCTTTCATTATAGAACTTGGCTTGTATATTCCAATGATGGGCTTCCACAAAACGCCCTAGGTCTTCATGAGCAAGCAAGTTGGATGCACACTGAGGGAGTCCTGGATTAGGGGGTGTCCGGGTGGCCGGACTATACCTTCGGCCGGACTCCTGGACTATGAAGATACAAGATTGAAGACTTCGTCCCGTGTCCGGAAGGGACTTTCCTTGGCGTGGAAGGCAAGCTTGGCGATACGGATATGTAGATCTCCTACCATTGTAACCGACTCTGTGTAACCCTAGCCCTCTCCGGTGTCTATATAAACCGCGGAGTTTTAGTCCGTAGGACGAACAACAATCATACCATAGGCTAGCTTCTAGGGTTTAGCCTCTTTGATCTCGTGGTAGATCTACTCTTGTACTACCCATATCATCAATATTAATCAAGCAGGACGTAGGGTTTTACCTTCATCAAGAGGGCCCGAACTTGGGTAAAACTTCGTGTCCCCTGCCTCCTGTTACCATCCGACCTAGAGGCACAGTTCGGGACCCCCTACCCGAGATCCCCCGGTTTTGACACCGGCATTGGTGCTTTCATTGAGAGTTCCTCTATGTCGTCGCTTTTAGGCCCGATGGCTTCTCCGATCATCAACAGCGATGCGATCCAGGGTGAGACTTTTCTCCTCGGACAGATCTTCGTATTTGACAGCTTTGCACTGCGGGCCAATTCGCTTGGTCATCTGGAGCAGATCGAAAGCTACGCCCCTGGCCATCAGGTCAGATTTGGAAGTTTGAACTACACGGCTGACATCCGCGGAGACTTGATCTTCGACGGATTCGAGCCACAGCCGAGCGCGCCGCACTGTCACGATGGGCATGATTTAGCTCTGCCGCCGAACAGTGCCCTGGAGGCCGCGCCTGTGTCCGCTCCGACCCCTAGCTCGGAGCCGATCACACCAACCGAGGATGGGTGGTTAGACACCGCCTTGGGGGCTGCAATTTCTACGGCAATCGAGCCGAACACCAGCCCTGTTCTCTGCGAAGCCCGTGACTCCAAGGAGCCGGACTCCTCTCCAGACTCCGAGCCCTCCGCACCCCGATCGATCGAACCCAATTGGGCGCCGATCATGGAGTTCACCGCCGCGGACATCTTTCAGCACTCGCCCTTCAGCGACATTCTGAATTCACTAAAGTCTCTCTCTTTGTCAGGAGAGCCCTGACCGGACTATGGTCGGCAAGGTTGGCATGCGGATGATGAAGAAATTCAAAGCCCACCCACCACCCACTTTGTAGCCACTGTCGATGATTTAACCGACATGCTCGACTTTGACTCTGAAGACATCGACGGTATGGATGCCGATGCAGGAGACGATCAAGAACCAGCGCCTATAGGGCACTGGAAAGCCACCTCGTCGTATGATATATACATGGTGGACACCCCAAAAGAAGGCAATGGCAATGGAACAGCGGAGGATGACCCCTCCAAGAGGCAGCCTAAGCGCCGGCGTCAGCGGCGCCGCTCTAAATCCTGCCAAAACAAAAACAGTGATTCCGGCACGGGGGATAATAACACCCCGGACAGTGCCGAAGACAACCACCTCCAGCAAGATTCAACACAGGAGGATAGAGAAGCTAGCCCTCATGAGAGAGCGGCAGACAGAGAGGTCGAGGACGATAATTATATACCTCCCTTCGAAGACGAGGCAAGCCTCGACGACGACGAATTTGTCGTGCCGGAGGATCCCGTCGAACAAGAGCGTTTCAAACGCAGGCTTATGGCCACGGCGAGCAGCCTCAAGAAAAAACAGCAACAGCTTAGAGCTGATCAAGACTTGCTAGTCGACAGATGGACTGAAGTCCTTGCGGCCGAAGAGTATGAACTCGAACGCCCCTCCAAGAGCTACCCAAAGCACAGGTTGCTACCCCAATTAGAGGAAGCACTTAAACCTACATCACCAGCGCATGATGCGGCCGACCGGCCACCCAGTGGCCGCGACAGAGAGGCCTCTTGGCCCTCCACTCAAGTCGCACCCCGACGCCGCTCAAAAACTACCAAGGCATGGGAAGATGTGCCAGACCTGCGAGACACATTGGAGGACAAGGCAAGGCAAACAAGATCGATCTACGGATCACGTGGGCGCCCCACGGCACGAGACGGTACTTGTCACGCCGGATATAGTAAATCCGCCCGGGCCGAACACAGTAGACAAAGCTCGTTTGAGTTGCGTCGTGATATAGCCCAGCACAGAGGCGCCGCACACCCACTATGCTTCATAGATGAAGTAATGGATCATCAAATCCCCGAGGGTTTCAAACCTATGAACATTGAATCATATGATGGCACAACAGATCCTGCAGTATGGATCAAGGACTATCTCCTTCATATCCACATGGCCCGCGGTGATGACTTACATGCCATCAAATACCTCCCGCTCAAGCTTAAAGGACTAGCTCGGCATTGGCTTAACAGCTTGCCAGCAGAATCAATTGGTTGTTGGGAGGACCTGGAAGCCGCATTCCTCGACAATTTCCAGGGCACTTATGTGCGACCACCAGATGCCGATGACCTAAGCCACATAATTCAGCAGCCAGAGGAATCGGCCAGACAATTCTGGACACGGTTCCTAACCAAGAAAAATCAAATCATCGACTGTCCGGACGCAGAGGCCCTAGCAACCTTCAAGCATAACATCTGCGATGAGTGGCTTGCACGGCACCTAGGACAGGAAAAGCCGAAATCTATGGCAGCCCTCACGACACTTATGACCCGCTTTTGCGCAGGAGAAGACAGCTGGCTAGCTCGCAGCAATAACATGATCAAGAGCCCTGGTAATTCGGATACCAAGGACAGCAGTGGCAGGTCGCGTCGCAACAAGCAAAAGCGCCGCATTAACGGCGACAATGCTGAGGATACGACAGTTAATGCCGGATTCAGAGGCTCTAAACCCGGTCAGCGGAAAAGGCCATTCAAAAGAAATACTCCGGGCCCGTCCAGTTTGGACCGAATACTCGACCGCTCATGCCAGATACATGGCACCCCCGAAAAACCAGCCAATCACACCAACAGGGATTGTTGGGTGTTCAAGCAGGCAGGCAAGTTAAATGCCGAAAGCAGAGACCAGGGGCTACATAGCGATGACGAGGAGGAGCCCCGAGCGCCGAACAACAGTGGACAGAAAGGTTTTCCCCCACAAGTGTGGACGGTGAACATGATATACGCAACCCACGTCCCCAAGAGGGAGCGGAAGCGTGTGCTAAGGGACGTATATGCGATGGAGCCAGTCGCCCCAAAGTTCAACCCATGGTCTTCCTGCCCGATCACTTTTGATCGAAGGGACCACCCCACTAGTATCCGTCATGGCGGATTCACCGCATTGGTTCTAGACCCAATTATTGACAGATTTCACCTCACTAGAGTCCTTATGGATGGCGGCAGTAGCCTGAACCTGCTTTATCAGGATACAGTGGGGAAAATGGGCATCGATCCCTCGAGGATTAAACCCACCAGAACGACCTTTAAAGGCGTCATACCAGGTGTAGAAGCCAACTGTACAGGCTCAGTTACACTTGAAGTGGTCTTCGGATCTTCGGATAATTTCCGAAGCAAGGAGTTAATCTTCGACATAGTCCTGTTCCGCAGTGGCTATCACGCACTGCTCGGGCGAACCGCATTTGCCAAGTTCAATGCGGTGCCGCACTACGCATACCTCAAGCTCAAGATGCCAGGCCCTCGAGGCGTCATCGCGGTCAATGGAAACACCGAACGCTCTCTCTGAACGGAGGAGCATACGGCGGCTATTGCAGCGGAAGTACAAAGAAGCCTATCAAGGCAATTCTCCAGTCCGGCCATTAAATGCCCGGACACCGTCAAGCGCGCCCGGAGTAACCTACAACAAGACCGTCTGGCATGTTCCGAGCAAGCGTAGCAATGTGGCCCCAACCCCAGCCCTCGCGAACTTGCGAAACCAGTGCCGCGCGTACATAACTACGCTCTGGAAATACCATGGGCACAGGGGGAGGGGCACCATCACGGCAAGCCCGAAAACGCGGCTTAAACCGCACTAGGGGCTGCCGATTTCTTAAATTTTCTCTTATTTTCAGGACTCCATTCTTCGGAAGGCTTGTCCGGCAGTATAATTGCCGCACAAACGATACAACCAGGGAAGCAGAAAGCTACGTCGCACTACGGAACTCTAAGGTGGTCTCTATAACGAGCAGTATACCTGTTTCGCATAACATTCCGCAGCTCGCCCCTGGAAAGGACATATTTGATAGTCCCATCTTTTGCTTATCGCACTATTTGTATCGTTCTGCTTTGATCGCAGCTTTTTTAAATAAACAATGCATAGCTTACTTCTATTACCGCATTACCTCTTTTTTATGAATATATGTTCATTAATGACATGTTACACCCATACACTTTAGTACGGCCAATACGCCAGGGGCTTAAGTACCCCACAACATGGTGTGAGAAGTCCGAACACTTTCACAAGTGCGGCACGCTGAACTTATAGCATTATATGCATCGGCTCCGAATCATGTCTTGGGTCAATAGTCGGGTTTGCCTGGCTCCTATGTTTTGTTACCTTACGTTCCGTTATATCGGCTAAGGTAGCACTAGGAGAACTACTGCGATTGTGCCCCAGTTGAGCTGGGCTAAGCACCTCAGTAGAGAAAGCTAAAACTGACCGTCATGATGAGGCGAGAGCTGGTCGCTATTCGAGAGGTTTTCGAGTCCCTAAAGACTTATGCCGCTTAGAGCGAGGAGTCGGCTTTGTCCGGCCTAGGCGTGGATAGCGCCCCGAACTCGGTCTTCCGAACACTAGGGGCTTCGCCGAAATTTAAAATTATAGAATTCTACGGCTAAGTGAGAGTGTTCAAGCATTATAGTCCGATTGCCTTGTTCTTTGTGTTGAGCGCCTCCCTCGAAGGACCCAAGAATGGGAAAAAGAGCGCTCGTGTTTATCCCGAACACCCCAGCACTCGTGCCATGGGGGCAGAAGCCGACGACTCGCCATCTCTCAAATTTGATAAACGGCCGCACATAAGGTAATATTTTAAATTCAAAAAGCATTGCTTAGCACACATGAACAAGTTTTCAGCGCACAGGACAAAACGAGCGAGTTCACTGAAAAATTACATTCATAGAACATTCATCCGCCACAAGGCGGGCACCCTTCAGAACGCCCTCGTAATACATCTCGGGCTTGCAATGCCCCTTGCCCGGCGGTGGCCCATCCTTCACAAGCTTCTCAGCATCCAGCTTGCCCCAGTGCACCTTCGCACGGGCAAGCGCCCTACGGGCACCCTCGATGCATACTGAGCGCTTGATGACTTCGAGCCTTGGACAGGCCTCCACCAGCCGCCTCACCAGCCCGAAGTAGCTCCCAGGCATGGCCTCTCTAGGCCACAGCCGGACTATGAGGCCCTTCATGGCCTGTTTGGCCACCTTATGGAGCTCGACCAGCTGTTTCAGCTGGTCCCTTAAGGGCACCGGGTGTTCGGCCTCAGCATACTGAGACCAGAACACCTTCTCCATCGAGCTTCCCTCCTCGGCTCGGTAGAAGGCGGTGGCATCCGACACGCTACGGGGCAAGTCTGCGAATGCTCATGGAGAGCTCTGGATTCGGGTAATTGACAAGTAATTCACTTTTACGTGCTTGCTTTGCATAAAGAATGCCTTACCCGCCGCTATCTTTTTTATTGCCTCAACCTCCTGGAGGGCCTTCTGGGCTTCGGCCTTGGCAGATTTGGCGTCTTCAATGGCCGCCGTGAGCTCAGACTCTCGCGTCTTCGAGTCAAGCTCCAAACTCTCATGTTTTTCATGAGAGCCTAGAGCTCTTGCCGCACCTCGCCAACCTACGTCTCATGCTTCTCCCGCTCGGTGCGCTCCGTGGCCGCCCTCTTTTCGACCTCAGACAACGCTTGCTTAAGGGTCGCCACCTCAGTTGTGGCCCCTACAATGGCCGCGTTAATCCTGTCACTTTTTGCAATTGCACCTTTCACATATTTCAATAAGGTATTTCTTACCTTCCTTCTCCTCGAGCTGCTGCTTGGCTAGGCCGAGCTCTTGCTCGGACCGCTTGAGGTTCTGCTTCAGCGTATCCACCTCCACGGTCAGTGCGGCGGAGGCCAGCAGCGAAGCCTGCATATGCATATTGACTTGATTATGTTAGACTCCTGCGATTATTAGATCCTCTATTCGGCTTTTCTTTCCGAACGCCGAACAGAGCATCAGGGGCTACTGTCTATGCGGTAATATTTTTACATATTCTTTACTTACCTCAAAGCCTGTTAGAAGGCTGGCACAGGCTTCAGTCAGTCCGCTCTTGGCGGACTGAACCTTCTGGATCACCGCACTCATAATAGTGCGGTGCTCCTCGTCGATGGAGGCGCCGTTAAGCGTCTCCAGTAAATTGTCCGGTGCCACCGGTTGGATGGAGGTCACCGGCTCGGTAGGCTTGCTCCTCTTGGAAGGAGGCTGCCTACCGGAGTCCGGAACCGTTGAAGGTTCCGGCGCGGTGTCCGGCTCAAGGCCGGACTTGGAGCCCTTGGGGGTTCTATCCCCTTTACGCCTGGAGTCCGGGAGGTTGCCTCGCGGCGCCTCCAAGACCACCTCCTCCTGGCTTGGAACCTGTTGGGACACCACCTCGGCGCCGTCCGTAGGGTGGGGGGAGGAAGCCGTCGGAAGCGAATTCACATCCGACGAGTCCAGGGAGCCGCTCGACGACTCGTCGACAACGGCCTTGGGCGGACTGCACAATCATGTTCAACGTAAGGAAAAGCTGTGCAATGGGGGAATACTATGAATCACTCTGGTATCCGGATACTTACGATTTCGCCAGGGGCTTGGCCCTATGCGGCCACTCCTCTTCGCCGTCGTCGGCGTTGGTGGAGTAGTCCAGAGGAGGGCTCTTCCCCCTCTTGGACCCTTCGGCCTCCCCGGTTGGGGCGGCCTTCCTTTTCTTCCCTCCCCCCGCTGGGGGGGGGGGAGGTTTCTTCTTCCTCCTCATCATCTTCAGGGGAGGAGCGCGCCTTGGAGTCGTCGGATGGTGAATCCGACACCTCCTGGCGCCGGGCACTCTTTTAAGTCCCCGTGGCCTTCTTCTTGGCCTTCTTCTCCGGCACCACGTAAGGTGCCGGAACCAGCAGCTTCGCCAAGCGAGCGTCCGCTGGGCCTTCGGGCAAAGGAGCCGGACAGTTGATCTGTCCAGACGTCTCCTGCCAATCCTGTCAAAGGTAAGGGAACTTAGATCCCGCATGGAGTCAAACTATGAAAAACTAATACCCTGTAAAAGGTGAAAACAGCTTACCGCACAAGCGTGACACTGCGTGCTGAATCCGCGATCCTCGGTAGCGGATGCGGGGGCCTCGGCGCCCTTGAAAAGCACCTTCCAGGCATCTTTGTACGTCATGTCGAAGAGCCTGCTCAGAGTTCGGTGCCGCGCCGGGTCGAACTCCCACAGGTTGAAAGCCCGTTGTTGACACGGGAGGATCCGACGAATGAGCATAACCTGGACTACGTTGACAAGTTTGAGATTCCTGTCCACCAGGGTTTGGACGCATATTTGGAGTCCGGTCAGCTCTCCTTTTTTACCCCACGACAAGCCCGTCTCTTTCCAGGAGGCGAGCCGAGTAGGGGGTCCGGATCGGAACTCGGGGGCTGGGACCCATTCAGGGTCGCGCGGCTCGGTGATGTAAAACCACCCCGATTGCCACCCCTTTAGGGACTCCATGAAGGAGCCCTCAAACCATAGGACGTTGGGCATCTTGCCCACCATGGCGCCTCCACACTCCGCTTGGGTGCCGCGCACCACCTTCGGCTTGACATTGAAAGTCTTGAGCCATAGGCCGAAATGGGGGCGGATGCGGAAGAAAGCCTCGCACACGAAGATAAACGCCGAGCTGTTGAGGACAAAATTCGGGGCCAGATCGTGGAAATCCAGTCCATAGTAGAACATGAGCCCCCGGAAAAATGGGTGGAGAGGGAAGCCCAGTCCGCGGAGGAAATGGGGGAGGAACACCACCCTCTCATGGGGCCTAGGGGTGGGGATGAGCTGCCCCTCTTCGGGAAGCCGATGCGCAATGTCGTTAGACAAGTATCCGGCCTTCCTCAGTCTTTTGATGTGTCCCTCCGTGACGGAGGAGACCATCCACTTGCCTCCCGCCCCGGACATGGCTGGAGAAGGTTGCGGTGGGGTGTGCGGACTTGGGCGCTGGAGCTCGAGTGCGCGGAAATGGATAGGCAAAGGAGGAAGAAGGCGTGGATGAAAAGGTGGATCCTTATCCCCTTATATGGGCAGAGGCGACTATGCGCCCCCACCAGCCTGGTAAAACTCGCTTATCTCCCAAGCGCCGCAGTCAATGGCGCGGTTGGGTTACCCACACCCGTATTGATGAGAATCCCGGAATAAGGGGACACGATCTCTGCTTTAACAAGACGTGCCAAGGAAACCGCCTCGCTAAATGCGCTGAGGTGGGACAGTAAAACGATTCGAATAAAGACTTGGCCGTGGTGTGATGTCATGCTACGGAATACATCAATAGATTAGATTTGTGTAAATGTTATTCTCTCTATGGCAATGTGTGGAAACTTATTTTGCAGAGACGGACACTACCCTTGTGTTCAAAATCTTCTATGAAGTACTTGGAGGAGGAACCCGCCTTGCAATGCCGAAGACAATCTACGCGCCGGACTCGTCGTCATTGAAGCCTGGTTCAGGGGCTACTGTGGGAGTCCTGGATTAGGGGGTGTCCGGGTGGCCGGACTATACCTTCGGCCGGACTCCTGGACTATGAAGATACAAGATTGAAGACTTCGTCCCGTGTCCGGAAGGGACTTTCCTTGGCGTGGAAGGCAAGCTTGGCGATACGGATATGTAGATCTCCTACCATTGTAACCGACTCTGTGTAACCCTAGCCCTCTCCGGTGTCTATATAAACCGGGGAGTTTTAGTCTGTAGGACGAACAACAATCATACCATAGGCTAGCTTCTAGGGTTTAGCCTCTCTGATCTCGTGGTAGATCTACTCTTGTACTACCCATATCATCAATATTAATCAAGCAGGATGTAGGGTTTTACCTCCATTAAGAGGGCCCAAACCTGGGTAAAACTTCGTGTCCCCTGCCTCCTGTTACCATCGGACCTAGACGCACAGTTCGGGACCCCCTACCCGAGATCCGCCGGTTTTGACACCGACACACACCCACTTAGTTTCTTTTTGAGCTTTCATATACTTATAGCTCTAGTGCATCCGTTGCATGGCAATCACTACTCACTCACATTGATATCTATTGATGGGCATCTCCACCGCCCGTTGATACGCCTAGTTGATGTGAGACTATCTTCCCCCTTTTTTGTCTTCTCCACAACCACCACTCTATTCCACCTATAGTGCTATGTCCATGGCTCACGCTCATGTATTGCGTGAAGATTGAAAAAGTTTGAGAACATTAAAAGTATGAAACAATTGCTTGGCTTGCCATCGGGGTTGTGCATGATTTAAATATTTTGTGTGGGGAAGATAGAGCATAGCCAGACTATATGATTTTGGAGGCATAACTTTCTTTGGCTATGTTATTTTGAGAAGACATGATTGCTTTGTTAGTATGCTTGAAGTATTATTATTTTCTATGTCAATATGAACTTTTGTCTTGAATCTTTCGGATCTGAATATTCATATCACATTTAAGAAGAATTACATTGAAATTATGCCAAGTAGCACTCCGCATCAAAAATTCTCTTTTTATCATTTACCTACTCGAGGACGAGCAGGAATTAAGCTTGGGGATGCTTGATACGTCTCCAACGTATCTATAATTTTTGATTGCTCCATGCTATATTATCTACTGTTTTGGGCATTATTGGGCTTTATTATCCACTTTTATATTATTTTTGGGACTAACCTATTAACCGGAGGCCCAGCCTAGATTTGATGTTTTATGCCTATTTTAGTGTTTCGAAGAAAAGGAATATCAGACGGAGTCGAAACGGAATGAAATCAACTAGAGAAGTTATTTTTGGAAGGAAACACACCTGATGGACTTGGACCCCACGCCAGGGGAGACACGAGGTGCTCACGAGGGTGGGCGGCGCGCCCCCCTGTCTCGTGGGACCCCCGTGGCTCCTACGACGTCCTCCCTGCACCCATATATACCCACGTGACCTAAACCTTCAAGAACGCAAGATAGATCGGGAGTTCCGCCGCCAGAAGCCTCCGTAGCCACCGAAAACCAATCGGGACCCTGTTCAGGCACCCTGCCGGAGGGGGAACCCTCACCGGTGGCCATCTTCATCATCCCGGTGCTCTCCATGACGATGTGGGAGTAGTTCTTCCTCGGGGCTGAGGGTATGTACCAGTAGCTATGTGTTTGATCTCTCTCTCTCTCTCTCGTGTTCTTGAGATGATACGATCTTGATGTATCGCGAGCTTTGCTATTATATTTAGATCCTATGATGTTTCTTCCCCCCTCTACTCTCTTGTAACGAATCGAGTTTCCCCTTTGAAGTAATCTTATCAAATTGAGTCTTTAAAGACTTGAGAACACTTGATGTATGTCTTGCCGTGGATATCTGTGGTGACAATGGGATACCGCGTGCCACTTGATGTATGTTAAGGTGACCAACTTGCGGGTTCATGAACCTATGCATAGGTAGATCTTTGGGGCACTCTTTGAGGTCCTTTGTGTTGGTTGAATAGATGAATCTGAGATTGTGTGATGCATATCGTATAATCATACCCACGGATACTTGAGGTGACATTGGAGTATCTAGGTGACATTAGGGTTCTGGTTGATTTGTATCTTAAGGTGTTATTCTAGTACGAACTCTAGGGCTATTTGTGACACTTATAGGAATAGCCCAACAGATTGATTGGAAAGAATAACTTTGAGGTGGTTTCGTACCCTACCATAATCTCTTCGTTCATTCTCCGCTATTAGTGACTTTGGAGTGACTCTTTGTTGCATGTTAAGGGATAGTTTTATGATCCAATTATGTTAGTATTGTTGAGGGAACTTACACTAGAGAAAGTATGAGCCCTAGGCCTTGTTTCAACGCATTGCAATACCATTTACGCTCACTTTTATCGCTTGCTACCTTGCTGTTTTTATATTTTCAGATTACAAAAACTATTATCTACTATCCATATACCACTTGTTTCACCATGTCTTCGCCGAACTAGTGCACCTATACAATTTACCATTGTATTGGGTGTGTTGGGGACACAAGAGACTCTTTGTTATTTGGTTGCAGGGTTGCTTGAGAGAGACCATCTTCATCCTACGCCTCCTACGGATTGATAAACCTTAGGTCATTCACTTGAGGGAAATTTGCTACTGTCCTACAAACCTCTGCACTTGGAGGCCCAACAACGTCTACAAGAAAAATGTTGTGTAGTAGACATCAACAATCCTCTTCAGATTCCTCTCGTTTGTTCAGTATGTTCATAACGGCAGACAGCGGCATCGCGGTGAGCGCACAAAGGCACAGGAGGAGACCCGGCCACCTGAGGAAGTGCCTTATTAGCAACGAAACAACCGAACTAGCCCAGTGGCCGAGTGACATTACCCGACAGCTGTTCCGCCCGGATTCGATTCCACCTGTGCATAGAAAATATCTTCAAAATTTTTGCCTCTGCCTTTATTGACATGTGGGTCCCAATTGTCATCTACGCACACCGCGTCCTACACTTGCCAAAACTTCGTCCCTCGTTTTCTCTGTTTTTCGCACACTCGATATTGTGTGGGCATTTTGAAAATAGCATATCTTTTTGACTGTGCATCATACGAAGATGTGCTATGCATGAATGTTGACCGGCATGATGTTAAATGGCTGGTAGTTCCAGTTTTGACCATGAATAAAACTTCCAGCATGATGTTAACACTGTTTGAAAAGGTCGTGTCAATAGAAATGCTCTGCCTCTGAAAGTTGCAGTTTCTTATTAGAAACTGAACTTGGGGTTTCTTATCTGAAACTGAAACTTGCAGTTTCTTCTCTGAGAATCACATTGTCTGCACTTTTATACTCCTATGAAACTACATTTTTAAGTGCTAAAAATAGAACTCTAGAATTCATAAAATACTTCATATGCTCAATACTGCAAATCTGAAATTTAAAATACATTCATATCTGAAAGTACTCTCAAAATACACAACACAAAACACAATTCACAACCTGCAAATACTAACAACCCTAAGCTCCTCCTGACAATTCACAACCTGCATCGTCGGGCCAATTGTTTTTCTCCTCTTGCAGTTGGGTTCGGTCGACGAAGACTCCACCGGCTCACTCTGGCATGACACCCTCACAAACGACACCCTATAGATGCTCGATCCTTCAATCTCTGGTGGATGCTCCAACTGGGATCGATACTCCCACCACCGCTCCCTCACGATCGGATTCGATGAATCTGTTTGCTCCATGGCCTAGAGGAGCAGCTCTATGTACTCCCGCGCGACTCCCTCTGGGATTATCGCCGCCTTTTCGCTCTGTTGCAGATATTTGGCCATGGATGTCGCCGTCACCGCTAGTTGGTCCTTGTTGTCAAACCAAGACTGTATCTCCAACATCCTAGCTAGCTTCACAGGGTCGCCGTCTGCGATCCTCACGTATCGGTTGTACTCCTCCATCTATCTACTTCTCCACAGCACCTTCACTCACCGACGGTGGTTTTTGAATGAAAGAGGAGAGGAGCAGCGCTGGTTTTGGTTTAGAACGGGAGAGGAGCGACGCTGGTTTTGGATTGGAACAGGAGAGGAGGGCGGTGGTTTTGAAATGGAAGAGGAGAGGAGCGGCGCTGGATTTAGATTGGAACAGGAGAGGAGCGGCGGTGGTTTAAGAGGAGAAGAGTGAAAGAGCGGCGCTGGTCTTGAAAGTATTTTTTTGTTTTGCGTATTTTGGGTCAAAGTTTGACCACATACTGTATTTGACAAGCAAAATGTGAATGCATGTCACCAATATCGTTTGGTTCGTATCTGAATGTATTTTCAAATTATATTATTTTTGCAACGTATAACATATATTTTATTTGCGAAAATCATGGTCAATCATGACCCAGAATAAAAGGAAGACTAGTTAATGTGGAGTCGCTTTCTTAATTGAAGGGTAAATTGATTTTGATTTTGATCCAGTCACAGCGCGCCGGCCCTCTCGTCCAATCCTAAATCGCTGCCGCACGCTCCTCTCCCTCTTCTCCATTGCAAAACCACCTCCTCTCCTCTCCATCATCTCCATTCCAAAACCACCGTCTCGCCTCTCCCTCTTCTCCATTGCAACCACCTCCTCTCTCCACGGTTCGGAGATGGCGGTAGAGGTACTTGACACGCCACCATGTAGTCATACACTTATCGGAGAGGACCTTGCCATCTTAGTATGAAGTCGTTCGGGCATCGGTCTTGCCGGTGGGGTACTTGGCGAATCCCAAAAAGGTCATCGATGGTGGAACTTGGCGCCGTTGTAGTTGATCTTGCCAGCCTTGACGATCCAACACAAAACAACACAAGGATGCCAGCAGCAAGGTGGTGATGGTGGTGGTCAGCCGCAGGAGATGGTCGACAGCTTGAGCGGAGGCAGACTGACAAGGCGCTGGCTGGGCCTTACAGCAGAAGCAAACCACGCATGCGGCTGCGCGGGCGCTCGGTCAACGCTGGAGGCCAGCGGGGCAGAGGAGGTCGAATAGGCTGCCAGAGAGCAGTTGCAGGGGAGGCATGGCGGCGCATGGTGGTGGCTGCGAGCTCCTGCGCAGGGCAAAGGAGAGGGCATCCTGGTGGTGGTGCTGGTTGCTGACAGGGGCGACTCCAGTCGAGGCCAGGTGTTGGAGGAGCACGGCGCCAGCTTCGGGGAGCTCCTCTCCCGTTGGGCTCGTGCGCGGGGAAAGACGCAGAGGAGGCGGCGCTGGAGGGAGCAGCACGGAGAAGAAACCGAGGCCGCGGCTTCCATGGACGACCTCCGACGACGACCAAGGAACCGGCGGCGGAGGAGCTCGACCTGGCGGCGGACGAGGAGGCGCGCAGGGATTGGGCGAGGTGAGGTCGTGGCGAAGGGGAGGCGAGGCGGCGATGCAGGGGAAAGGAGAGCGGGGTCGAGCGAGGGGATCAGCTCCTGGCGTTGGCTGCATGCGCGGAGGTAGGTGGGTGGCGCGAGGTGGAGGAGAGGACCGCGGGCGCTCCTCCTGGCGTGTGAGGAAGAGAGCGAGAGGAGGAAGAGATGCGCTCGAGCGATGCGGGTGTGGCGGCGGGCACAGGAACGAGAGGGAGAGGTCGGGGCCTAGGGTTGGGGGCGCGCGGGCTGGGCCTTAGAAGCCGGCCCAGTAGAGAAAAGGAGTGGCCAGAGGCCTAGCTAGAGGACCTAGGAGGCTGCGGGAGGCCTTAGAGGAGGCCGACCTGGGTTGGGTCAGAGAGGCCCAGTTGGGCTGGCTTTCTCTTCTTCCCTTCTCTTATTATTTTTTTAAGCAGAAAATAATTCAAGAGAAGAAAAAGAAAGAGGAGGGTAGGGGAAAAAGTTCGACACACGGATAAATTTCCCGGACTCACAAAATGAGTCTGACCCGAGAAAAATAGAAATGGCATGATTGAAAGATATAAATTCAAACTCATTTGAATTTAATTCAAATGAGTTTGAACTGGGACTTGGTAAAAGGAAGGTCCATAAATGTTCGGATTTTTGAAGGAACCCCGGTAAAAGGGAAAAGAATTATTGGGCAAGATTTTGACGTCCCACTAGAAGTAGAAAAGGCATGGGGAATATTGCAGGTGTGTTATGGTTAATTCCCAACTAATGGAATATTTAATATAGCTCCCTAATATCGGGAGGATATGTTATAAAGAGAATCACCATGTGAATTCCCTCGATTTAAATGAACCGAAGATCCATACAATTTAATTGGTTGAGTTTTAGTTAGCTTTGAAAAAAATGAAGGCACGATGACATGATGCAATGCACATGATGCAATGATGAAAGCAACAGACAAACGAAACACATGACAACAATGAAAAACATGGAAGCCGTCTGGAGCGTCGGTCTTGGGGCATTACATCATCCAAGTAGTCTTCGTGCATGTGCCCCCAATGACTAGCCCAACTCAGTTGTCGCTGTTTAACCCTCGCGGTGATCCGAAGCACATGACACCTAATTTTGCGAGATGACAAGAAATCTTTTTTTAGATTTCTCACCAGAACTACAACCCTGTACAACACAGCCTGCACGATATGTAGACGATACCCAATCCAGGCGTGTCTGTTGGAGTCTGGTCACATGCATGGACGAACTAATCTTCCGTGTCTTGCAGGGATCGTCCAGGTACCAACGTATGTACTTCTATCAACTCACCTGATGCGGGGCCGGGCAGTGTGCCTATGGTCGGTTCTCAATTGCGGTCCCACATGTGTTTGCAAACGCAATATGACGCGCGTTCCATTCGGAGAGCGGCGTGTCAGACCGACTGACCGTCTGGGGTGCGACGCGAACGCGACAGGCGTGTTGTATACTCCATACATGTGTGCCGCCGTTTTCTTGAGGCTTTGCTCCATGGCGCAATCCATGGATACAAAATTAGTATACTGTACTACTCCCTCCGTTCCTAAATATTTGTCTTTCTAGATATTTTAACAAGTGACTACATACGGAGCAAAATGAGTGAATCTACACTCTAAAAGATGTCTACATACATCCATGTGTGGTAGTCCATTTGAAATGTCTAGAAAGACAAATATTTAGGAATGAAGGGAGTATTTAAAAGTCGAGGGCGGGGCTTTTCCCACGCGGTAGGCGAGGCAGTTCCGCCTAGTCGGTTCGACAGAGACGCGAGAAGATGAGGGAGTAGGCTGCTGCAAACGTAGGGCTGTGTGATTTGACAGTGAGTTACTGCTGGACGGGTGGGGTCTGGTGATTTGACTTGCCATTATCATTTTAACTGCGGCACTACGACCGGCTTGAGTCTCCCGATTCTTGACCACCTCCATACAGGTGCCTCTCCCGATGCTCTACCATGTAGAGGATGGCTCTTGCTTGAGAGCCCACTCCTCCACTTTTTCCTTGTCTCTTTCCCCCACATATGCAAAAATGCCATGTAAAGAGGGCTTATAGCCCACTATTGTAGTTGATCCTATAGGTGCTAAGCCTACCACATAGGCATAAAGTCTGATGTGGCAAGTTAATTAAGAAGAGAGGGACTAGTTTGGTGACCCCAAGAAGAAACGGTGATAAGCGCGTGTACCTAGATAAAGCAAACTTAGCAACAAAAAACTAAGCACCTATGCATTGGGGACTTGAGTTGCTAAGCCATTTAATGCCCATAGCACCTCATCTAAGCACCATTTCATTGGAAGAGGTCACTCCTTGGCAAATGCAATAAATACTACGAAGAAATAGATAGAGAGAAATAAACAAAAAAATACTCCCATAGCCAACCTTATAGCTAACCTTGTTATATGAGTGACTAAGTGATGACTATGTATGACATGCCAACATCACATAGCCTAACGCACCATGTTAAATCTCCAAGGGCGCGACCGTGCGAGCGAGGCGACGGTCGTGGTAGGCGCGACCATGATACGGGTTGCTGGCAGCCCTTGGATCTGAGATCGAACGGTCGCATGCTAAGTTGCTGAAAATTTGCGGAATAACCCTCCAGGATAGGATATTCACCCATAGGTCTAGAATCACGCCATGCAACCGTTCGATCTCAGATCCAAGGGCTCTCGGAAGCCCGTATCATGGGAGAATGGAAAACTTCGTATCACCTGTAATTTTCCCGACGCTTGACATGACATCGAAAGCCATTTAATTGGGCGTCGAGTAGACATGACATCTAATTGGGCACCCATAGTACTGTGCATGAATCCATTTATCCACCAGGCAAGCCACTACCCTGCCATTCGCACGCGCCCCCACTCGACATTTTTACAATCGATAAACCGCTCCTAGTCGTCCCGTCCTTTCACATTACGGTACTTCCACTAATCCTAACCCTCTTCCCAAATCCATGGCGTCCCAAATCTCCATGATCGGCGGTGAGTACAAGGTTAGAACCATCACCGGCGATGAGTTCGACGTCATCTACACCCGTTCTTCCGCAATGGTGAAAGAATGCCTTGCTCGCTTCAAACGCATGTTCAAAAACTCAAATGATGAGTGGGTCGCTGGGCTAGATGTTGAGTACACCGCAGTCTTGGGAAGCGAGGAGAAACTAAAGGAGGCAGAGAAGAAGAAGCCCATCGTGATCCAGGTTTGCGTGCATGACTTATGCTTGGTCTACCACATATGCCATGCCGACGTTGAGTGCGAGGAATTTAAAGACTTCCTCAAGGGCGACCGAGTCAAATTCATTACTGTAGACTTTAGGAACGACAAGGAAATCCTGGGCCGGATAGGCCTCATTGTAGGCGACCCCTTCGACCTCCAGAAGGAAGGGCTGGTGCCCTCCCTTGATCAGTCTTCAATGCTGACCCTGGCAGAAGCCATGGTTCATCCTATGTACGGTGAACTGAAGAAAGCTCCACACACGTTTCATCGTGCATGGCACTGGACTGTACTAGATATAGACCACATCCACTACGCTGCAATGGATGGCTACCTTTGTTTCAATATCTACAAGGGTTGGATGAAGAGCAAGAGCCAAGTGTGCGGTTCAAGCAAAGAAGTATCGCCCAAGAGGAAGAGGGACAAGGACGAAGTCGAGGACGTGGACGAGGACTCCGAGAATAATCACCCAGTTACGTTGTGACGTTTTATAGCACACAAGGTGTTCCTCCGGTATTCGGGAGTTACATAATCTCATAGCAAAGGAACATGTATAAGTCATGAAGAAAGGAATAGCAATAAAACTAAACGATCATTATGCTAAGCTAACGGATGGGTCTTGTCCATCACATCATTCTCTAATGATGTGATCCCATTCATCAAATGAAAACACATGTCTATGGTCAGGAAACTTAACCATCTTTGATTAACGAGCTAGTCAAGTAGAGGCATACTAGAGACACTCTGTTTGTCTATGTATTCACACATGTACTAAGTTTCCGGATAATACAATTCTATCATGAATAATAAACATTTATCATGATATAAGGAAATTTAAATAACAACTTTATTATTGCCTCTAGGGCATATTTCCTTCAGTCTCCCACTTGCACTAGAGTCAATAATCTAGATTACATAGTAATGATTCTAACACCCATGGAGTCTTGGTGCTGATCATGTTTTGCTCGTCAGAGAGGCTTAGTCAACGGGTCTGCAACATTCAGATCTATATGTATTTTGCCAATCTCTATGTCTCCCTCCTTGACTTGATCGCGGATGGAATTGAAGCGTCTCTTGATGTGTTTGGTTCCCTTGTGAATTCTCGATTCCTTCGCCAAGGCAATTGCTCAAGTATTGTCACAAAAGATTTTCATTGGACCCGATGCACTAGGTATTACACGTAGATAAGAACTCCTTCAACCGGACTCCTTCATTTACTGCTTCTGAAGCAGCTATGTACTCCGCTTCACACGTAGATCCTGCCACGACGCTCTGCTTGGAACTGCACCAACTGACAGCTCCACCATTCAATATATATATGTATCCGGTTTGTGACTTAGAGTCATCCGGATCAGTGTCAAAACTTGCATTGACGTAACCATTTACGATGAGCTCTTTGTCACCTCCATAAACAAGAAACATATCCTTAGTCCTTTTCAGGTATTTCAAGATGTTCTTGACCGCTGTCCAGTGGTCCACTCCTGGATTACTTTGGTACCTCTCTGCTAAACTAATAGCAAGACACACATCAGGTCTGGTACATAGGATTGCATACATGATAGAACCTATGGCTGAGGCATAGGGAATGACTTTTATTTTCTCTCTATCTTCTGTAGTGGTCGGGCATTGAGTCCGACTCAATTTCACACCTTGTAACACATGCAAGAACCCTTTCTTTGACTGATCCATTTTGAACTTCTTCAAAATTTTATCAAGGTATGTGCTTTGTGAAAGTCCAATTAAGCATCTTGATTCATCTCTATAGATCTTGATGCCCAATATATAAGCAGCTTCACCGAGGTCTTTCATTGAAAAATTCTTATTCAAGTATCCTTTTATGCTATCCAGAAATTCCGTATTATTTCCAATCAACAATAATGTTATCCACATATAATATTAGAAATGCTACAGAGCTCCCACTCACTTTCTTGTAAATACAGGCTTCTCCAAAAGCCTGTATAAAACCATATGCTTTGATCACACTATCAAAGCGTATATTCCAACTCCGAGAGGCTTGCACCAGTTCATAAATGGATCATTGGAGCTTGCACACTTTGTTAGCACATTTAGGATCGACAAAACCTTATGGTTGCATCATATACAACTCTTATTTAAGATATCCATTAAGAAATACAATTTTGACATCCATTTGCCAAATTTCATAATCATAAAATGCGGCAATTTCTAACATGATTTGGACAGATTTAAGCATCGCTACGGGTGAGAAGGTCTCATCGTTGTCAACTCCTTGAATTTGTCGAAAACCTTTCGCAACAAGTTGAGCTTTGTAGACAGTAACATTACCGTCAGCGTCAGTCTTCTTCTTGAAGATCCACACTTTGTTCTCATACATGGATCCCATCTCAGATTTCATGGCCTCAAGCCATTTCACGGAATCTGGGCTCATCATCACTTCCTCATAGTTCGTAGGTTCGTCATGATCAAGTAACATGACATCCAGAACATGATTACCATACCACTCTGGTGCAATTCGTACTCTGGTGGACCTACGAGATTCAGTAGTAACTTGATCTAAAGTTTCATGATCATTATCATTAGCTTCCTCACTACTTGGTGTAGGAATCACTGGAACTAATTTCTGTGATGAACTACTTTCCAATTCGGGAGAAGTTACAATTACCCCACTCACTTCTTTCGAGAGAAACTCCTTCTCTAGAAAGGATCCATTCTTAGAAACGAATATCTTGCCTTCAGATTTGTGATAGAAGGTGTGCCCAACAATCTCCTTTAGGTATCCTATGAAGACACATTTCTCCGATTTGGGTTCGACCTTATCAGGTTGAAGCTTTTTCACATAAGCATCAGCCCCAAACTTTAAGAAACGACAGCTTAGGTTTCTTGCTAACCACATTTCATATGGTGTCGTCTCAACGAATTTAGATGGTGCCCTATTTAACGTGAATGCAGCCGTCTCTAAACCATACCCCAAAATGATAGTGGTAAATCAGTAAGAGACATCATAGATCGCACCATATCCAATAAAGTACGGTTACGACATTCGGACACACCATTACGCTGTGGTGTTCCAGGTGACGTGAGTTGCAAAACTATTCCACATTGTTTCAAATGAAGACCAAACTCATAACTCAAATGTTCACCTCCACGATCAGATCATAGAAACTTTGTTTTCTTGTTACGATGATTTTCCACTTCACTCTGAATTTCTTTGAACTTTTCAAATGTTTCAGACTTATGTTTCACCAAGTAGATATACCCATATCTTCTTAAATCATCTGTGAAGGTCAGAAAATAACGATATCCGCCGCGAGCGTCAACACTCATCGGACCACAGACATCAGTATGTATTATTTCCAACAAGTCAGTTGCTCACTCTATTGTTCCAGAGAACAGAGTCTTAGCCATCTTGCTCATGAGGCATGGTTCGCAAGCATCAAGTGATTCTAAAAGCCCATCAACATGGAGTTTCTTTATGTGCTTTACACCAATATGACCTAAACGATAGTGCCACAAATAAGTTGCACTATCATTATTAACCTTGCATCTTTTGGCTTTAATATTATGAATATGTGTATCACTACAATCGAGATTCAACAAAAATAGACCACTCATCAAGGGTGCATGACCATAAAAGATATTACTCATATAAATAAAACAACCATTATTCTCTGATTTAAATGAATAACCGTCTCGCATCAAACAAGATCCAGATATAATATTCATGCTTAACGCTGGCACCAAATAACAATTATTCAGGTCTAAAACTAATCCCGATGGTAGATGTAGAGGTAGCGTGCCGACGGCGATCACATCGACTTTGGAACCATTTCCCACGCGCATCATCACCTCGTCCTTAGCCAATCTTCATTTAATCCGTAGCCCCTGTTTCGAGTTGCAAATATTAGCAACAGAACTAGTATCAAATACCTAGGCGCTACTACAAGCATTAGTAAGGTACACATCAATAACATGTATATCAAATATACCTTTGTTTACTTTGTCATCCTTCTTATCCGTCAAATACTTGGGGCAGTTCCGCTTCGAGTGACCAGTCCCTTTGCAGTAGAAGCACTCAGTCTCAGGCTTATGTCCAGACTTGGGCTTCTTCACTTGAGCAACAATTTGCTTGCCATTCTTCTTGAAGTTTCCCTTCTTCCCTTTGCCCTTTTTCTTGAAACTAATGGTCTTGTTAACCATCAATACTTGATGCTCCTTCTTGATTTCTACCTTCGCGGCCTTTAGCATCGCGAAGAGCTCGGGAATTGTCTTATCCATCCCTTGCATATTATAGTTCATCACGAAGCTTTTATTGCTTGGTGGCAGTGATTGAAGAACTCTGTCAATGACACTATCATCAAGAAGATTAACTCTCAGTTGAGTCAAGTTGTTGTGGTACCCAGACATTCTGAGTATATGTTCACCGACAGAACTATTCTCCTCCATTTTGCAGCCATAGAACTTATTGGAGACTTCATATCTCTCAATTCGGGCATTTGCTTGAAATATTAAGTTCAACTCCTGGAACATCTCATATGCTCCATGATGTTCAAAAGGTCTTTGAAGTCCCGATTCTAAGCCGTAAAGCATGGCACACTGAACTATCGAGTAGTCATCAGCTTTGCTCTGCCAGACGTTCACAAAATGTAGAGTCTCGAGCTTTTGCCAATATGTGTCCTTAGCATTTTGAGGGGTCCACATCCTTTAGTCCATGCCATGCCAATCATTGAACTTTCTGAAATGATTATCTTGAAAGAATATCAGTCCAATGAGCTATATATTGTTAAGAATTACCAAAACTACTCAGGGATTAGTTGCCTTTCAAACCGGTCTTCAACACCTCGACCTCGTGTTGGCCTTGGTCGAGGACCGGACCCGGACCACCGCCTAGATTTCCGCCCAATGCCAGGACCGGATCAGTGACCAACTCTTCAAAATAGGGTTGTCCTAGTCCGAGCGTGCCCCATGTGCCCTCGGCAAGAGAATGGCCAAGGGCGGCCGAGCTGGGGCGGCGTCCGTGGCCAACCATTGCCACCAGAGACGACACGGCCGAGTGCCCGTGCCAAGCAGCGAAGGCAGCCGACTGGCTGTGCCGCAAGCGCCACGTGAGCGCCAATCAGTTCTGCCACGACCCTTTGCACCCTTCCGCTGCTGGAAGGACCACGACTCCGATGGCGAGGACGGCCGAGGTGTCACCAGCGGCCGCCGGGCGGGCGGGAGTATCCGCGCGACAGTTGTGGGTATGCACGCGACCGCCTGCATTTTGCTCAGGCGTGGTGATGCAAAGTTGCATCACCAAGTGCACTATTTTACATGTGAAGCAAATATGGAGTAAATTTTGCATCTATATGTTGGAGCATTATTTTTTGGTCTTGGTGATGTAAAATTTGATTATTTATACATGTACATCATTGGTTGGAGATGCTCTTAGCCAGTATAAAATGATGGAACAAGATACAGAGGAGTCTTCCTACACAATAGTTGTCTGCCAGTCCCTTCCAGTCAAACGAATGCAGCAAGCTAGCAAGCGTGAACTCCACCATGGTGGCTCCCATGGGGATAGCAGGGCAGATCCGCCGCCCGGCGCCAAACGGAAGGAGCTCATAGTGTGACCCATAAAAATCAGTGTCAACTCCGTCAAATCTCTCCGGGTAAAACTCCTCTGGTTTGTCCCAGGAGGCAGGGTCCCTCCCCATAGCCCACACGTTCACGAAGATCCTTGTCTTGGCGGGGATATTATAGCCGAGGACCTTCACATGGTCCATGGTCTCCCTAGGAACGAGCAGCGGCACCGGCGCATGCAGTCGCAGCGTCTCCTTGACGACCATCTTGATGTACTTGAGTTTAGAGAGGTCGTCCGCCTTCACTAGTCTCTGTTTGCCGCCGACCAAACTTCTTATCTCTGCCCGTGCCTTCTTCATCACCGTCGGATTCTTGATGAGCTCGGACATAGCCCACAACAATGTCACCGAGCTCGTTGCCGTGCCGCCGATAAATGCATCCATCAAAAGCATATGAAAGCACATTAATTAGGATTCTCTATTTAAAAACATTCCCTCAGTCCCAAAATAATTGTCACCGATTTAGTATAAATTCAGTACTCCTTCCGTAAAGAAACACTCTTATATTTCTTTCCGGAGGAAGTATAAAACTGTACGAAATCAACCACACTTATTTTGGAAAGAAGAAAGTATAAGAAAATGTAAATGCAGTTGAGAAGCTTCACAGTTTAGTTAGTACCCCTAGAAGAGCCTTGACGTGGTCCTTTGTGATCTTCCCTTGCCCCTTCCAAAGACTGATCAACACATCCACAAGGTCATCTTTGTCGGGCTTCACCTTCCCAGCATCCATATGTTGGCTGAGCACCGTCTCCAAGTAGGAGTCTATCCTCAGGAATGTCCTAAGATACCGCCTCTCCAGCCCGACGAGCTTGTCGAACCACCGGCTCATGGGCGACGCCGGGAAGAAGTCCTGTGCGGAGAAGGCGGAGAGGGCCACCGTGGCCTCGCTGAACACCCGCTGGAACTTGGCGTACTTCATGAGCTTGGCGCCTTTCATGCTCCCGAACGCCACCGTGCCGATGAAGCTGTCGATGAGCGTGAAGAGGATCTCGTTGAGGTTGACGGGCTCCGTCATCGGTGAGAGGGATTGGATCAACTCGCCAACCTGAGCTTCTAGTGCGTGAGAGAAGGTGTGGACGCGTTTGCTCCCCACGAGCTCTGAGACAGATTGGATCAACTCGCGCCAGCTCACGTTGTACGGAGAGAAGGCGATGTCTTGTTGCCCGTAGGTCATCAATTTCGCGCCTGGAATTCAATACTACTAGCTTTAGGTTTTCAGTTTCAGAAAAATTTCAGCACCAATCGAAATCACCGAAATTCAGTAAATTTTAGTGATTTCGGTTTAAATTTCAGCCAAAAGGTAGAAATATTCACTTGAATTCAATTAACTATTTGAATTTCTTGAAATTAATTTTGAATATATTTGAATTCCTGTGTACTACTGAAATATTTTGGCCATAAGGTAAATATTTCAGTGTCTACCGAAATTACTGAAATTCAGTGAATTTCGTCAAAATCTCGCTGAAAGTGAAAACCACCTGTACTCAGACAGGGGTGAACATATGAAAAGGAGTTGGTAGCCAGCGAAAGGACTTGCCTGGCGAGGGGGGCCGGCTGCAGCAATGGACATCGTGCGTCTTGAGCACCTCCTTGCCGCCTCCGGCGACGAAAGCACGACAGTGGCGACGCCGCCGAGCTGCAGGTAGATGACGGGGCCTAGGCTGCGAGCCAGCCTTTGCAGTGACCGGTGGGGATCGTGCACCATGAGGTGCAGATGCCCTATGATGGGTAGTCGCAGGGGGCTCGGGGGAAGACGGATGGGGTTCTTCTTGCTGCCAGCAGCTTGCAGGTACCAGAAGATTACCGTAGGAGCTATGATGAGTAGTGGTACTGACCACATGAGGACATGCTTGAGTTCTGGAGAGGGGTTCACAAGATCAGGCACCATTCTTGCTGCTGTGCTCTTGGAGAAGCCAATGGGGCACAGTAGGCAGCTGGATATATGGTTATATAGACACGGAGAGATGGGGAGAGTGTGCGTCTTCACTGATTGGGCTGTGCAATGCATGTGAATATTTGAGATGACCATGGAGGATTGACAATTCGTGATTGTGTTGTCATACTCATTTTTCTGTTAGCAAAAAATGCTTCGTCAACCCCAGCTTCGCGGTTGCTTCCCTCGCTCACCTACAAGACAATAGGGAAGGACCCTACTGCGTGTCGTCATTCTCTTCGTTTTTAGCAAAAGACGACAGTAGGCCGGAAGGTATTGTTATGGTATTATTATCAGTCTTGCTAAGTCTTAGTACTCAACTAAGACTTAACGAAGTCTCTTATCTATGAGATTTTACATTGAGATTAGTGTAAAAAAAAAATTTCAGGTTTTTTTTCTCTCTCTTGCATGTTATGTCATTTGACTTAGACTTGGTTAAATCTCAGTCGATTGAGACCTAGCCACACCCTATTGTTTTTTCGATAAAGGATGGATTTTATTAGCTCAAAATGAAGCATCAAGAGGATAGAAACACTATGAGCACACACCCGACCTTTGCATAGTTAGAATGCACACAGTCAATACCGACACACAGAAAAACACGCCGACACGTAGCGAAGTCATACAAGACCAAAGCTATGTGTGGGCGAGAAGAAAAAAAACCCAAAAGCATTATTATTATTTGTTCTAAACTAGCATGGTGGCCCTCACAGATTATAGGGCACCAATATTTATTTATATATTGCTATACATTGTTTTCATTAAATTCACCCGTTAATTTCAAAAGTTTATTAAGTCACCGTGTGCTAATGGGTATATCCCGCGATCTATCTATTATATATTGAAAAAGTAGTCAATGGGCTAACCGAACAAAAGAATAGGATAAAAATTCTCTTGATAATGAAAAACATCGGACCCTTAGCTTAGATAAACTTTAAAATGAAGAGATTACTCATTAATACCACCGGAAAATATCACAAACACGCGGTAGTCGCCAGCCGCCCCTACCTAATCCTCCTCCAAGCCCTACAAAATCCCAATCCTCCTCTAATCATGCGGCGTCGGCCGCCCAAAAGATGAAGTGATCGTGATGTTGGTAGATTGATTGACGTACATAGCTTAACTGCTACTTCCTTAACAGTTTATCAAATACTCACTCCATCCCATAATATAAAACGTTTTTGCAAGCGTGATGCGGAGACATTCGCCTTGCAAGAAACTTGGCAAAGCATGATGACCCAAAAGGATGCATGGGAGGAGACGAAGCGCCAAGAAAAAGAGGAGCAAATGAAGGCCTACAACGAGATGCAAAAGAAGAAACTCGAGATCGAGGAGAACGTCCAAATGAAGAAGCTCGAGATTGAGGCAATCAATGCCAAAACCCAAGCAAAAGAGCTGGCACTAACATTCATAGCGAAGGAGGAGGAGATCATGAAGGTGGACTTGAGCAAAGTGTCGCCGAGGAGAAAGGTTTGGTTTAAGAAGAAGCAAAAGGTGATGCTCGAGCTAAATGGATGGTCTATGGCCAAGAGTGCCATCATTTTTGTATGCCGGCGTATGCGCCGGCATGTCTAAGATGCATGAACTATGACCTTTTTGTGTTCTGGCAAGCGTGCCAGCATAAACTATGACCCTTTTGTGTGCTGGCAAGCATGCCAGCATGAACTGTGGCGTATTTTTAGCCCCTGGCAAGCATGCCGACATGAACTATGGCCGCTGACATGAACTATAGCCCTTGGCCCTAAATTTAAATTAAATTAAGTTGTCAAAAAATCAAACACGTGGACGAAATGCGTCGGGCAGTTGGACGCACCGGCCAGGTTTTGGCGGACGTGGACGAACAACGCGCCTCCAGCCGACTCAAACGAACAAAACGCAGACAAAACATCATCTGTTTATGTCGGCACGTTAGAGTTGCCCTTAGTAGCACCCCAAGTCCTGAGTTCTGACTCCTGACTGCAGGGTTCTTGCCCTACAGTAGATAGTAAAAAAAACATGTATATACAATGACTAAGAAGTGTGCTCAGACATCGTGCTTTGGGACACGTGTATGAAGGCTTTTTGGTTGTTATCGGCAAGGTCAGGCCGGCTCCGGTATAGAAGCGGCGATATCGACGCGTCGGCGGCTCGTTCTGGCGGCGGCAATGATCGTTTGATGGTCCATGGACCTCGATATAATTTTTACTCCCTCTACTCCTTGATATAAGGTGCATAGATTTTTGAGAAAAAGTCCGAAATATAAGGTGTATTGCGTTGCACCACTCGTCTGGATAATGTTTTTAGGGATTTGACTGCATTTCCTTATATTAGGCAAGCTCCTCTATTTTCTCATGTCAATTAGTCAGGTGTAATCTCGCCCAAAACTTAGGAAATTTTTCCTCGACATGCGTTCTTTAATTTCCATGCCAAAAACTATACACTCTGTATTAAGGAACGGAGGGAGTATTATGTTTGAGGTGTTTTGTATTTTCGATGAATCTCTACAATAAATTTGATCTTTTTGCAAAAATAAAATAAAATAATGGTAGCATCGCCCACGCGGGCGACAGATTATCCCACGCGGTCATTTTCACCCGTCTAAGGCCCTCTTTTACCCCTAAAAAGAATCACACCACATGACGCTGGTCCTTTTCACAGCGAAGACTTTGGCAAACAACTCAATAGCCGCCCCAAAAAATGTTAGTCTGTGGCACGTTTAGACAAATCATTTTCTTTATTCCTAGCGTTTTATATGGCAATACAATGTGGTAAGAGCGACGGTAATAGTATGAATAAGTTTAACATGCAACTTTTTCTCGAGAAGTTAACATTCAAATTGATAGGCTGTGATGTGTGGCATCACCAATTAAGTCTAATGATGATGTGGTACATTGTAGATAAAATCATCCATAATTGGTCTGCATGTGCAAGAGCGGCAATGCCCGATCCAAAAGAGTCTCCTTCTTGGCCAACAAAGTCTTAGGCCTCATTCAGTCTGGGGGAATCTAAAAGGTAGGATTTAGAAACAGTATCTAAAGTTGATAGGATTGGCACTTGCCATTCTAAAGATTTGTCTTGCCTTGTTCCTACATAAAAAAAAGATTTGAATGAATATGTAGGTTTTTCTAAAAACACAGAAAATGAATAGTATTCCTACAAAATTCTTGCACGCATTTCCTACCAACTAAATGCATTTACAGGAAATTTACCTTCGAAATCCTTATTCCTATACAAATCCTCCAAACCGTGGGCTCATTCCTGTGCATGTGGCTGCCAAATTCTTCATGTGGCACTTCTAGTCGTTGGTCCAACCAATGAGGGAAATGAATACCACTGATACCTCTACTACTCCAACCAATCAGTATATGGTTCATAGAAAGGAATTGGTACTTCCCATACGCAAAGAAGCAATGACCAGGTCCCTAATCTTGACATTCAAAGCACCGTCGATAGAGATGTGCAGCTGTCACTGTGAGATGCCAGAATACTACTCCCTCCGTTTCTAAATATAAGTCTTTTTAAACATTTCAAATGGATCACAACATACGGATGTACGTAGACATATTTTAGAGCGTAGATTCACTCATTTTGCTTCGTATGTAGTCATCTGTTGAAATCAGTAGAAAGACTTATATTTGAGAACGGAGGGAGTATAATATTGCAACTTTTTTTTTCTTTTTTCTTTTGTATGACTACTTATTGCCATGCACCTTTGATCATCAGTATGAATAGTTAATTCCTCTTACGTTCAATTTATGACATGAACTAGAAATGATTGTTTTTATGCAGCTATACATGCTATGAAGGACAGACCATTGTGTATATAGGATAGTTTCTCTCGTATATTTATATCTCTGACCTTTTAGTTTATGGTTGCCTGATGCATCCATTTGAGCGACAAGTAATATGGATTGGAGGGAGTACCTTATTTAAATTTTGCTACTCCAGAATAGGTAACTATTTTTAACCAAAAATATACAACTATCTGACATGGCTAAATATTAGTGTCAAAAACGTTCTTATATTATGGGACGGAAGGAGTATATTGTTTAATAAATTTGCCAGCCAAACCAAGCTAGTACACCGTCCAGCCTATCTTTTATGCACTTTACTATATCAACTACTATTATGCTAAGTGGAATCATTGATCCTTGGAAAATGTCTATTTACGAACTAGGTGAATGGACATAATTCCATCCTTTTCTAACCTTTTCCTACAATTTCTTGCACACGTTAAAAAAATGCTGAGATGTTACTATACTCTAATTCATATAGCCATCTTGAATTCTTGATTCTTGACTTTCCGACATATAGCCATACACTGAGAAGCAGAGACACAAGGAATAGAAAGTCAAGTAGATATGGATAGATCTTGATCCCCTTGGACCCCTTCTGAGTAGATTGTAACTTGAGGCCTCAAGATACTTGCTATCTACTCTCTCCGTTCCAGAATGTAAGGTGTACTGTTTTTCGTGCAAGTCAACCATTTGAATGTTTGACCATGATTAGAGAAATAAACCAACAACATATGGAATACCAAATCGATGAAATATGAAACCACTTAACTTTTCATGATGGTTCAAATGATATAAATTTTGTATTATGGATATGGATATATTTTTCCAAAATCTCGGTCAAACATGGCCTAGTTTGACTTCTGAAAAAACAAATACACCTTATATAAAGGAACAGAGGGAGTATATCAATAGATGATAAGCATCCTTATCATTAGAGTTGTGAATCGAGTGCAAAATAACATCCATGAATTCATTGTTAAACGAAATCCATCTCAGTATTCATCTAAGCAGTCATCTCAGATTTGATCCATCAACTCATCTAAGCCCTAATACTTTATATGCATATCCAATGCATTTACCCATTCATTTCTCTAACATGCCCTTCTTTATCTAACATGAGCAAGCATAAATCCATCCATCCATTTCTTTATCTATACCACACACATCCATGCATTCTAGGGTTAGAAAATGGGGAAACTCACCTTGGGGAAGAGGAAGAGGCGGTAACGGTGGCGAAAAGCTGTTAGCTTCGAATACTAACTAGCCTAAGCAACATTTTAGAAGTGTAATTTCCAAAGTTTCCTCCATACTACAGCGGTAAGCTACCAGCTGAAGAACCCAATTACATTATTGAGAAGCATGCATCAGCACCATGTGCAATAATAGACTATTAGAAGTTGTATCAGAAAGCAAAAGCACATTATTGCAAGCAAATAAGTTGGAGGGTGTTTTATAGTTTAAGCTTTATGTTCAGATTTTACATATGTGCTAGAGTTGACAAAGTAATTAAACAGATTATTAAGTCATAAAGATAGTATTTTCATTAGTGAAACATGCATGTGACAACTTTTTTTTCAGATTTTAAATACTAAAGGGAAGAGCGAGAAATACTGCTATCTCCTTTAGAAAATACAAGATGTGGTTTCATAGTCTAAATTCATGCTTTAGCCAGTATTAACAGATGGAACAAGACAAAGAGGAGTCTTCCTACAGAAAACCTGTCTGCCAGTCCCTTCCATGCTCACGTCTTCTTTCCTCATGCTGTCAGGCAACTCCCAGTCGAACGAATGCAGCAAGCTAGCAAGCGTGAACTCGACGATTGTGGCGCCCATGGGGATAGCAGGGCAGATCCGCCGCCCGGCGCCAAACGGAAGGAGCTCGTAGTGCAATCCATAGAAATCAGTGTCCATGCCGTCAAACCTCTCCGGGTAAAACTCCTCAGGTTTCTCCCAGCAGGCAGGGTCCCTCCCCATGGCCCACACGTTCACGAAGATCCTTGTCTTCGCGGGGATGTCGTACCCAAGGACCTTCACATGGTCCATGGTTTCCCTAGGGACGAGCAGCGGCGCGGGCGGGTGGAGGCGCAGTGTCTCTTTGACGACCATCTTCAGGTAGTTGAGTTTAGAGAGGTCGTCAACCTGCACTAGTCTCTGTTTGCCGCCAACCAAACTCCTTACCTCTCTTTGTGCCTTCTGCATCACCGTCGGGTTCTTGATTAGCTCAGACATAGCCCACAACAATGTCACCGAGCTCGTCGTCGTGCCACCGATAAATGTATCCTAATCAAAAGAATATGTAACCACACTATCATTACTAAAAAAGTATAAGAAAATGTATATGCAGTGTTAGCTTCAGAGAAGAACAGGTTTAGTACCATTAGAAGAGCCTTGAGGTGGTCCTTTGTGACCTTCCCTTGCCCCTTCCATAGACTGATCAACACATCCACAAGGTCATCTTTGTCAGGCTTCACCCTCCCAGGATCCATATGCTGGCTGAGCACCATCTCGAAGTACGAGTCCAGCTCTAGGAATATCCTTTGGTATCGCGCCTCCAGCCCGACGAGCTTATCGAACCACCGGCTCATCGGTAACGCCGGGAAGAAGTCCTGCACGGAGAAGGTGGAAAGGGCGATCATGGCCTCGCTGAACACCTGCTGGAACTTGGCGTACTTCATGAGCTTGGCGCCGTTCATGCTCCCGAACGCCACCGTGCCGATGAAGCCGTCGATGAGCGTGAAGAGGGTCTCGTTGAGGTTGACGGGCTCCGTCGGCGGAGACCGTAGTGAGAGTGATTGGATCAGCTCGCCGACCTGAGCTTCTAGTGCGTGAGCAAAGGACTGGACGCGTTTGCTGCTTACAAGCTCTGAGACGAACAGCTTGCACCTCTCGCGCCAGCTTGCGTTGTATGGTGAGAACGCGATGTCTTGTTGGCCGTATGTAATTAATTTTGCACCTGAAAGATTCAAATAGATGATGATATTCCATTCCAGCACAAACAACAATGAGTTAGTATGCAACTTTATTTACTTACGAATATATTTTCAAACAATTGTTGATGTTTACAGAATCTTCATTATTTTTCTAAATGTTTCTGAACTTGCCTGGTGATGAGGGTCGGCTGCAGCAATGGACATCGTGCGTCTTGAGCACCTCCTTGGCAGCCTCAGGCGACAAAACCACGATGGCCGCAACGCGAGCTGCAGGTGGACGACCGGGGCGAGGCTGCGGGCCAGCCTCTGCAGCGACCGGTGGGGCTCGTGCACCATCAGGTGCAGATGCCCTATGATTGGCAGCCTCAGGGGACTCGGAGGAAGACGGATGGCGTTCTTCTTCTTGCCAACAGCTTGCATGTACAAGAAGATCACCGTGGGAGCTATGATGAGTAGTGGTACAGACCACAGGAGGGCATGCTTGAGTTCTGGAGAGGGGTTAAGATCAGGCGCCATTGTTGTTGCGCTCTTGGAGAAGACAGTGGAGCACGCTGGGCAGCTGGATATATACACAGAGAGAGATGAGAGATTGAGTTAGTTCCCGTCTTCACAGATTGGGCTGTGCAGTGCGGGTGAATGATTGAGGTGCCTGTGGAGAGTTTGGCAGGTCGTGATCACCATGGGGCTCAGCCAACGCAGAAACTTGTCTGCAATATCTTTCAGTCTCGATCACGCCTATCACGCATTGGACTTTGAGAAACAGTGCACGTGCACAAAATATTAATACTCAATTTGGAATCCTTTGTATGGACAAATCACAAGGAAATAATTCAGAGCAGATAGAAGACTCGCTGGCTAGCTAGATGGGTAAACTATTAGAAGGGAACTCGTCGGTAATTAGTGGTCGGAGAACTGCAACTGACCCATCTCGGTTCCTACCGCTGGCGGAAGATACAAGTATCAGGAGCACAGTTTAAAAGAGTGTAAAAACCCGGCCTCCGCATCAATAGATACATGTAGCCTTTCACTGATTCGTTCTCACAGTCGATAATATGATAGCATGTTGAATATAAACATGCTACTTTCTAGGTCAATAAGCATATTTACAATGGTGCACGCCCGAACCCACATTCTAGGTTTTGAAAAACAAAACTGTGAACATTGAAAAAAAAAACAATCAGGCTTATATATCTTGAGTTGAAACTTGGGCTCTGTCTGGATGTATGAACTGGAGAGCATTGGGCTGGAATACAACTCACCAAGAAAACTGAAATGGGTCTAAATACGAATTCCGTTGTTTCTCATAGAATCTTAGGATTCAATTCCAAATCATGATTGGATGACAAACTTTGGAATTGCATTGATCTAAAAAAGAGACGCCCCCCTTCCTGTTTCTATAATAATCTCTCTTGACAACTTGCCTGACTGATAGAAGACGAACACAGACTTTAGGAGAGGTGGTGGCCCAACTTCCAAATGTAGCTGCTTGTGTCGACCAACCGATTCAACTGTGTCTCCAGTTGCTACCAGTCCATGTAAAACAGCCACTGGATACACATGTCTGCACTCTGCAGCACTAAACATCTTCACCGAATGCAACGCTCTCGAGCCACCAAAAGGAGCCCAGCACTCCTTCACTCCATGGCGGCAAGGCAGGCTCCATGTGCGACCGGCTACCCGACTGTACATGCACGCCTTTTGTCAAGCATTCAGTCCTATGTCACTGGATACATACATGAAGCCCTTGCATTGATTCAGTCCTATGCCACTGGATACATACTCCCTCCGTTCTGAAGTACATGTCTGCAGCTCGAACCATCCGGCTGTACATGCGCGCCTCCTGTCAAGCATGCCGTCGAGCTGAGCTCAGCATCGTCTCCCGAATCACTAATGGCCAAGACTTTGCATTGATTCCTCGAGTGCTTCAGTAAGCTTCTCCTCTGCTGGGCCTTTCATCGAACACAACCAGCGTCCAGAAGTGCCGCTCCATCTGTCCAGCATTTCGTCGAACATCTGCCCCTCACTACCAGGACCAGCGACCACTGCGCAAGGAAGAGTGGGTGCCGGTTCTCCGCTGGCATTCCCTTCCACCACGCCGCATGGCGGCCGCCAGGGAGAGCGTCGCGGGTGAAGATGCAGAGGCCGCGGTGGAGGCGATGCAGCGTGCGACGGCGGGGGAGCCCCGTGTGCAGCTTCGACGCGGCGGAAGGGGAGCTCGGAGAGAGAATGGAAGGGGCGGGGAGATTGAGGTCCGGCAGTAGAGGGGACGCGGGCCTGAGCAGGAAGAGGGTATTTTTTGCGGAAGAGGGGCAGCGAGACGAATTCAGCGCAGCCTGAGCACCACCTCGCATCAAATATTAAAATTTTCACTCAAAATATTATTATTTTTTCAATCGCATGCACTTTTTACTAATAGAAAATCTTTCGGTATGCCACTGAGAGTAATTAGCCATAATATTATCTAGGAGTTTAATAGCTTCTTCAAATGTAATTTTCATAAAAGTAACTCCCGCGGTAGAATCTAAAAGATTTCTAGATGCAAAATTCAATCCAATAAATTTTTTTATGATCATCCATAAACTTAAACCATGAGTAGGGCAATTTCTTAATCAAATCAATAGATCATAAATCCATAATTCACCGGATCTCAACAAACGCACCGCAAAATAAGATTACAGTTCGGATGATTATGTTATTTTTAGTTCCCGCTAACTGATGATCAGTTTCATGTTATTGTATTACATGTACCAAAACCATTTTCCCACTATTTGCAGCTATGTACCTTCCAACCAGACAATATAATCCACCACTTTTTCATCACAGTCTTCACAGATTCCACACACCACCTCCTTCACTCTTCTTATTCTTTGCTAGCTTTACTCAAGTTTTCAAACAAAAACATTAACCAAAAAATCAACAACAAGCTCAAGCACAGGCGCGACATGCCGCCGCGCATCCGCCTACTAGTACTTATTTATTTTTGCTAAGAGGAATGTATTCCAGTAAAAAAATAGGGTGATTTTTTTTTCAAGTTGGTAAACATGCATATGTAGTCCATTTGGATCCATTGCAACGGACGCGCACTTTGCTATTAAGTCTGGGGACCGGCTAGACGTTAGGCGGCTGAATTTAGAATTTTGACAAGTCACATTTTGATCTGCCGTTTATTTTAGATCAGATGGACAAAGAACATTCATCTACAACGAAAAATGACTTACCCAAATTCTTGTTCAGTCGATTTTGTCTATTGCCTTACGAGGGACCGGCCCATCTGCATGCATGTGCGCGTTTTGACTAGCATGCACGTCCGCTGCTTTTCTGCGCCGGTTTGTGGGCCAATGATGCATGTAGTACAAGTGTGTGCATGATGTACTAACTATGCATGTATATGCGCCTATATAATTAAGTATAATTTCGACCGGCTAATCAGTGGAGATTATTTTTGTTCTTCTTCTTTTGCTTCAAATGTCCGATAGATATCTGATACTTCCTCTGTTCCTAAATAGAAGACATTTTGCCAGTTCAACTTAAACGAAGAAGACAACATTTCTTTGTAAAGGAAAATGAATCATGGAACTACATTAACCTTGAAGAAAAAAATTACAAAATTTTAAAGGAAAATAATATTACTCAACTATAACATAAAACCTTCTACTTTATCGAGCCTTCTTATACCCCCCATACTAATACACTAAAATTAAAATAAGAAATAAGAAATGAATTTTTTAAAGACAAAATCAATTAGTTACATTGGTATTACCATAAAAGAAGAAAAAACACATAACGATGAAATTTGCACATAATTTACACAAAGAATGTGCTTTTTTATAATATGCACGAATAAGCATGTGATAGTGGTACTTTCAAAAGAATGTTCTCTAAGAATGAATGAATTAGTGGCATTGGTATTACCCTTAAAAATGAAGCAAAATGAAATGTAAACTAGAAATAAATCGAAATAATGAAGTTTTTTTTGAGAAAGAATGAGTTAATGGCATAGGTATGTACCCATTAAGTATTAAAAAATATTAATAAAAATAATGGCAAAATTTGCACACAACTTACTAGGAAAATGTACTTTTTACAATATGCAAGAATAAGATTATAAGCATATAGAATTTCCGCAAAAAAGAAGTTTTATAAGACGAAAGAAAATTAGTGGCATTTGTATTACCCTTGAATAAGATACAAAATGAAATAAAACTAAAAGTAAATCAAAATAATGAAGTTTTCTAAGAAAGAATGAATTAGTGGCAATGGTATTATCTTTCCAGAAGATAGAAAACGAAAACAAAAATCAAAATAATGAAGTTTTCTAAGGAAGACTGAATTAGTGGCATTGATATTACCCTTCCAAAAGAAAGAAACTGAAAAATTAAAAAACAATTACAAATTTGCATACAATTTACACAGAAATTACGTCTTCTTATAATATGCAAGGATAAACACGTAGTAGTGGAATTTCTGCAAAATAAAATTTTGTAAGAAGTTATTAATTGGTGGCATTAGTACTACCCTTAAAGAGGAAATAAAATTAAATAAGAACTAAAATCAAAATGAAAATAAAGAAGTCTTTCAGAATGAATTAGTGGCATTAATATTACCCTTTAAGAAGAAAGAAAATAAAAAATAAAACTAAATCAAATAATGACAAAATTTGCATACAATTTACACATAATTAGCATCTTTGTAGAATGTGCAAGAATAAGCACGTAATAGTAAAATTTTCGCAAAACAAAGTTTCCTAAGAAGTAATGAATTGGTGGCATTGATATTACCCCTAAATGAAAAGGAGAGAAAAACCAAAACAAATTCAAAATAACGAAGTTTGCTAAGAAAGAATGAATCAATGGTATTGGTATTACCCTTTAAGAAGAATGAAAATGCAATAAATATTGGAACAAAATCAAAATGATAAAGTTTTTCGGGGAAGAATAATAAAATAATTATAATGAGGTTTTATGAGGGAATGAATTAGTGGCATTGGTATTACACTTTAAGGCAAAAGAAAATAAAAAAAGTTAAAACAAATAGTGACAAAATTTGCATAGAAGTTAAGAAACAAAATAAAAAAAACTGAAACAAAATCAAAATAATAAAATTTCAGACGAAGAATGAAATCAAAATAATGAAGTTTTCTAAGTAGGATGAATTAGTGGCGTTAGTATTACCCTTAAAAAGGAAAACAAAAACTAAAACAGATAATGATAAAATTTACGTACAATTTACATAGAATTGCATCTTTTCGGAATGTGCAAAAATAAGTGTGCAACGTCTTTTTATAATATATAAAAAAAGTTGACCTTAACGTTGACACAACACACCCACACGCCCGCGCGACACAACAGACCCACACACGCACGCCTGTGCGCACACACATTTAAAAATGAAAAGGAAAAGACAAAAAATAAAGGAGACACAAAGAAAAGACATAGAAAACATTTGGACTTGCACGTTGCACACGATAGACAAAATTCATAAAAAGATGTTGCTAAATTCAAACTAAACTGAGGTCGTTGGGTTGATCTTAATTACTCTCCACAAACATGCATGCACCATTAATGCTCTCAATGGCTGCGTGTACGGACTAGCTATGCCGCATGCATGCAGTAGTGTATGAGCAATGCTAGACCCAGGTAAACTTACGTGAAGTTTTTAAGTAAAAGTTGATGTGGAGGTAGGTAATTGGATGAAGATTAGTGGCTGGGGCCCACCCCACTTGAAATCAGGGGGAGAGGATTATAGTTAGAAAGATTACGTTACTTTGCATAGGCTAGCTGTTCGTAGATGGAGCATTATCGGTAGTGTACGTGTGTGTGCACACTTTGGAAAACAAAATCGACTGACCATAATAATTTTTTCAGTCACCTGAAGTATATCTAAAGTATAAGCCTGTAGTTGCTCGAGAGCAATTCCTTCGTTTGGGGGTCACTGTAACATCTGAATTGAAGCGAAGACATATACCCCAACCACCAAATAAAAATGTTCAGCAAATGTAGCACCCTAACACAAATCTCTATACAATGATACAATCCCGAGAGATTTTCACAGATCATAAGCACGAGGAGTCCACAAGAGCAACAATCATCACAAGAGCCACCCCGGTGACAGCCTGCAAGAGACTGGGAGCCCATGCCCGCCGGCGTGCACTCGACGGTAACTTGTGGGGGAGCGCGCACTCCTCGCCGTCGAAGTAGACCCGCTTGGGGAAGCCTCCTCCTTTGGGGATATTGATGTTTGGCACGTCCTTCTTCTTGAACGAGATGACGGACTGCTGCTTCCCGGGCAGCCTCGGGTACGCCGACGTTCTGCCGTCGGTGATGGGGTCCAGGTATTCGAGCCCCGGCAGGGCCTGCATGAATATGGTGTTGTTGAAGGGCGCGTCCAACCGGGTACCGTTGAAGGAGTAGACGTTCTCGTAGCCGCTGTAGTGCTCGCCCATTTTGACGGCGGCGAACCAGTTCTTGAAGGTGTAGTCCTGCCAGTTGAAGATGGTGATGCGCACCGACCAGCCGGACTTGTAGTTGTTCATGACGTGCCAGTTGATGCTGAGGCCGCAGTTGTCGCCGCAGGGCATGGGGTTGGGCACGCGCCAGTGCTTGATCTTGGCCCACGCCCGGGCCTTGGCGGTGCGGTTGTCGAAGGGCACGAGCATGGCCTCCGCCGGCAGCAGGACTGGGTGGGCGTCCGGGTCGCACGTGGCGGTGTCGTTGCCGCAGCCGCATGCGCAGGTGTTGCATGGCACCGTGGAGTCGTTGTAGTAGGCCGAGAAGGAGACGCAGCACTTGGAGGCGCGCTTCTTGGGGCGGGTGATGTTGCAGGCCACCTGCCACGACGCCACGGCGGGGGTGGTCGACATGAGCCCCGACCCGTCGGGGAACTCCATGGGGCTCACCCGGATCGGCTGCCGGCACACGTAGTGCGGGTTGAGCTTCCCGGTGATCTTCCAGTTGGACGGCGGGTAGAGCGCCGTCCGGTTGAGGTCCGGCGGCATCTTGTAGACGGTGAGCTGGAAGATGGCCCGCGACTTGGACTCGTCCATGATGGGCGGCAGCAGCGTGCCGTTCTTGCAGCAGAAGGGCAGGTTGCCCACGTCGTTGTCCTTCTCCCGGTCCGGCGGGAGGTCGACGATGACCGGCCTCTTCTCGCAGTTGTACACGGGCGTGAAGTCGAAGTCCTTGTAGTAGCTCGCCGCCGGGCTGTAGACGCAGGCCGGGCCCTCCTTGAGCAGCGTGTAGGCGCCGCGCATCTTCTCGATGAACTCGCCGCGCTTCCACTCCCAGGTGAGGTTCCAGTTGTCCAGCCGGCTCATGGGGCTCCAGTTGTCGATGGTCACCTGCGCGATGTACTTGTTGCCGTACGACGTGAGCACGTCGTAGGCCATGGTCAGGTCGGCCTTCTGCCGCGGCAGGTACCGCGTGCTGTTGGCCTTCTTCACCTTGAACTTGGGATCTTTAACGCAGCACACGTACATCACGCTATCTGCACGCACATTCCAACCTTGATCAACTTTTTCTGACAGAGCAAGCAAGAAATGCATGTATGCATGCAGAAACATGTCGTGAGGGCGGCGAACAAGGTACTCCACCTTTGTGGGTGGGCGCGGGGCATCGGTAGCCGGGATTGGTGAGCTTGATGGTCTTGGGCATGGGCTTGCCGGGGGGCTTGACGCCGAACTGCGTGCCGGTGATGTCCATCTGGACCTGTATCTGCGTCAGGTCGCCGGCGGTGTCGATGGAGTTGAGGAGGTCGGCCATCGGGTATCCCGCAAATGTAACGCCACCGGACACGTTTGCGGGGAAGTCAGTGCCGTCGAGGAGCACGGCGCCGCTGACTGACACAAGGATCTCCTTCTGCTGGAACCCGACGAACATCTGCCACGCCTTGAGGTCCGTCGTCATGGTGTTGAGCACGGTCGCCTGCGCCTTGAACGCGTACGCCTGCGCCGTCGCGTTCTTGAGGTGCGGGAACTCCTTGGCGCGCTCAATGAACGTGTACGACAGGAACGCGCCGTTGCACGCCTCCTGCGCCTTGAGCTGCGGCTTAGGCTTCTCCTCCTCATCATCGCCGTTATTGTAATCCTGCGCCCGCGCGGCGGTGACGACGGCAAGGACGACCGCGGCGGCGAGCAAGTACCCCGGCCATCGCCGCCGCCGAGGCGCCATAGGCGCTGCCTTGGTCATTTTATTTAGCTCGATCGATCCAGGACTAATGCCACGCGCCGTCGCCCGATCGAGCTGGCTAGCGTGGGAGCGATCGAGACAAGAAGGGCTAGCTCGCTCGCTCGAGGGGTAAGGCCAGGAATGGTGGGAAGCAAACGCGTTCCAACGGAGGAGGAGGTGGAAAGAGGGTATAATTAGGCATGCAGAATTTAGGAGGCCGGAGGCGGGACTGCGTTGATGGCTGCGGTCGTTTTGGGTCGTTTGTTCAGAGGAAGATGGGAGACCATGTCAAATGGCCGGAATTGGACGCCGGGGTTGGCAGTGGCGGAGCCAGGATTCAAATAAACCCGGGCCAAAATACTTTGGCACCTACGATAACTATCCGAAAACACGGAGCACATTATAACGTTCCCAGTTCCATAACCTAAAAAAAAATTGACACAAAAATGAATCAATTTGAGTACAGACATTGATCAAATGCATGAATTACTTTCAGTTCTATTTCACTAGTTGAATAAATTGTACTCCTAGCTTTCAAATATTTTCCTAGCTCGCAAAATTACAGCATGAAATGACATTCGTGAAAAATGCGGCAAAAAAAAATCGGTGCTCCAAAATGTGTTTGAAAAGAACATTTTGGAGAATTGATTTGTTTGTTTCCTTGCCACGATTTCCACAAATGTCATATGGCGATGTAATTTTGCAAGCTAACAAGCATTTTGTCAATGTTTCACACACAAAAAAAATTAGAATTTTTTGTATTTGTTTCTATTTTTTCTTTAGGTTACTGTCCACCCGAGCTCATATGAGCTCAGGATTAGAATAGTTGCATCCCATTTGTGCTAGCTTTATAGGTATAACATGAGATAACTTTTCCTATGTAATAAGTAATGTTGAAGAGAGGAATACAAATGCATGTGTCAGCTTGTGTCCGCTTCAACAGGAGAGAGTCGAGAGAGTGGACAGAAGGACAATTGCATGCCTCTCTCTCCATGTAAAAGATGGGTACTTTATTTTGTAGTCATATTTTGAATGATCGTTATATTTCGAACTAAATCTTCATTTTTGAAACATTTTATATATTGGAATTCGTAGTGAAGAGATCGTCAGAACAAGATCAATTATGGATGTTGAACTAGTTTTACTTTTACTGATTTCATAAAACAAATTTCACTCATTATATAAAAAACATATTTCACACAATTCAAAAATGTATTTCACTCATTTCAAAAATAAACTTCACTCATTAAAAAACATATTTGACTCATGTTACAAACTGATTTCACTCATTTCAAACAACTGATTTCACTCGTTCCAATTGAAAGAAAGACACATATTTCAATTATTTTCAAAAGCTAATTTCACCCATTTGAAAAAAATCTATTGGTTTCAAGAAGAGGGATATGTGAAATACAACTAAAATTGAAAGGAGCGAACGAAGCAACTTCAAAATAAACACACTGAAAAATGGAGTGAAACAAATCATATTTCAATTTAAAAGACTAGTTTCACTCGTTTCAAAAGACGAATTCCACTAGTTTCATTTGAAAGGCATGCTTCAATTATTTTCATAGCTAATTTCACTCGTTTCATTAAAAGAATTGCTCATTTTAAATAAAATTTTCAAATAACCAGTTTCACATGTCTGAATTAACTAGTTTCAAATTTTTCAAATAAAAAGTTTCATGTATTTCACACCAAAATATGTGTCATGTATATGAAACAAAGATTTCACCCATTTACAAATTTTAGTTTTCAGATAACTGTTTTCACTTATTTCCAGAAAACATCATTTAGAAAATCAATTTCACCAGTTTCAAAACTAGATTTTCACTCTTTTTTTATGAAATAATCAGTTTCTCATTTTTTAATAACTACTTTCACAAATTTGAAATAACAAATTTCACATATTGCACACTGAATTATGTTTAGTATGCATGAAAAACAAATTACTCATTTCAAAAAATTGATTTCACTTAATTCAAAGAACTTATTTTGCTTATTTCAGTCATTTGAAACATTGAAATCTAAACATGTTTGAATGTATTCAAGATTGATATTGTTCTAAAGGTCTCGGCGCCAGGAGTTCAAATCCATAAATATTTTTAAAATGAAATTATATCTTGAGAGACATGAATGAATGAAATTGCCAAAGAGAGAATAAAGGATAGGATGTAATCTCGCATGCTAATGCACCTTCACGTGAAAGAAAAGAGAGAATGGATCAGACATGCATCAAGTACTACTTTATTACTAACATGGGCCCGCCATCTGATGAGACATAATGTTGAATATGAAAAACTATTTGGGAATACGCTAATATACATGAGATGTGGCCTTGAAACCGCACGAACCGTGGCACGGGCGGACGGCGGATGCTTCGCCGCTAGCTCCCAGAAACACTA